>NW_027479510.1:0-108953 GCF_051014685.1 Ptiloglossa arizonensis
GAACTCGAGAAATTCCAGTTGCATCTGAAAGTAGAAACACGCCCGATTACAATGGTGTGTGTACTTTTCCCCTAGGCCATAGTAGTTATTGGTTTCGAGTATCAGACTTGCGAAAATTTTGATGGTTTCTCAACCATTCCTTAATTTCAAACTCCCATATCTCGGGAACGGATTGACGATCTCGAGAAATTCCTGTTGCATCTGAAAGTAGAAACTCGCCCGATTACAACGGTATGTGTATTTTTCCCCTAGGCCTTTGTAGTTATTGGCTTCGGGAATCAGACTTGCGAAAATTTTGATGGTTCCTCAAACATTCCTTAACTTCAAACTCCCATATCTCGCGAATGGATTGACGAACTCGAAAAATTCCTGTTGCATCTGAAAGTAGAAACACGCCCGATTACAATGGTGTGTGTACTTTTCCCCTAGGCCATAGTAGTTATTGGTTTCGAGTATCAGACTTGCGAAAATTTTGATGGTTTCTCAACCATTCCTTAATTTCAAACTCCCATATCTCGGGAACGGATTGACGATCTCGAGGATTTCCTGTTGCATCTGAAAGTAGAAACACGCCCGATTACAATGGTGTGTGTTCTTTTCCCCTAGGCCATAGTAGTTATTGGTTTCGAGTATCAGACTTGCGAAAATTTTGATGGTTTCTCAAACGTTCCTTAATTTCAAACTCCCATATCTCGCGAACGGATTGACGATCTCGAGAAATTCCTGTTGCATCCGAAAGTAGAAACTCGCCCGATTTCAGAGGTGTGTGTACTTTTGCCCTAGGCCATAGTAGTTATTGGTTTCGAGTATCAGACTTGCGAAAATTTTTATTGTTTCTCAACCATTCCTTAATTTCAAGCTCCCATGTCTCGCGAACGAATTGACGAACTCGAGAAATTCCAGTTGCATCTGAAAGTAGAAACACGCCCGATTACAATGGTGTGTGTACTTTTCCCCTAGGCCATAGTAGTAATTGGTTTCGAGTATCAGACTTGCGAAAATTTTGATGGTTTCTCAACCATTCCTTAATTTCAAACTCCCATATCTCGGGAACGGATTGACGATCTCGAGAAATTCCTGTTGCATCTGAAAGTAGAAACTCGCCCGATTACAACAGTATGTGTATTTTTCCCCTAGGCCTTTGTAGTTATTGGTTTCGGGAATCAGACTTGCGAAAATTTTAATGGTTCCTCAAACATTCCTTAACTTCAAACTCCCATATCTCGCGAATGGATTGACGAACTCGAAAAATTCCTGTTGCATCTGAAAGTAGAAGCACGCCCGATTACAATGGTGTGTGTACTTTTGCCCTAGGCCATAGTAGTTATTGGTTTCGAGTATCAGACTTGCGAAAATTTTTATGGTTTCTCAACCATTCCTTAATTTCAAGCTCCCATGTCTCGGGAACGGATTGACGATCTCGAGAAATTCCTGTTGCATCTGAAAGTAGAAACTCGCCCGATTACAACGGTATGTGTATTTTTCCCCTAGGCCTTTGTAGTTATTGGTTTCGGGAATCAGACTTGCGAAAATTTTGATGGTTCGTCAAACATTCCTTAACTTCAAACTCCCATATCTCGCGAATGGATTGACGAACTCGAAAAATTCCTGTTGCATCTGAAAGTAGAAACACGCCCGATTACAATGGTGTGTGTACTTTTCCCCTAGGCCATAGTAGTTATTGGTTTCGAGTATCAGACTTGCGAAAATTTTGATGGTTTCTCAACCATTCCTTAACTTCAAACTCCCATATCTCGCGAATGGATTGACGAACTCGAAAAATTCCTGTTGCATCTGAAAGTAGAAACACGCCCGATTACAATGGTGTGTGTACTTTTCCCCTAGGCCATAGTAGTTATTGGTTTCGAGTATCAGACTTGCGAAAATTTTGATGGTTTCTCAACCATTCCTTAATCTCAAACTCCCATATCTCGGGAACGGATTGACGATCTCGAGGATTTCCTGTTGCATCTGAAAGTAGAAACTCGCCCGATTTCAGAGGTGTGTGTACTTTTGCCCTAGGCCATAGTAGTCATTGGTTTCGAGTATAAGACCAGCCAAAATTTTGATGGTTTCTCAACCATTCCTTAATTTCAAACTCCCATATCTCGCGAACGAATTGACGAACTCGAGAAATTCCAGTTGCATCTGAAAGTAGAAACACGCCCGATTACAATGGTGTGTGTACTTTTCCACTAGGCCATAGTAGTTATTGGTTTCGAGTATAAGACCAGCCAAAATTTTGATGGTTTCTCAACCATTCCTTAATTTCAAACTCCCATATCTCGCGAACGAATTGACGAACTCGAGAAATTCCAGTTGCATCTGAAAGTAGAAACACGCCCGATTACAATGGTGTGTGTACTTTTCCACTAGGCCATAGTAGTTATTGGTTTCGAGTATCAGACTTGCGAAAATTTTGATGGTTTCTCAACCATTCCTTAATTTCAAACTCCCATATCTTGGGAACGGATTGACGATCTCGAGAAATTCCTGTTGCATCTGAAAGTAGAAACTCGCCCGATTACAACGGTATGTGTATTTTTCCCCTAGGCCTTTGTAGTTATTGGTTTCGGGAATCAGACTTGCGAAAATTTTGATGGTTCCTCAAACATTCCTTAACTTCAAACTCCCATATCTCGCGAATGGATTGACGAACTCGAAAAATTCCTGTTGCATCTGAAAGTAGAAACACGTCCGATTACAGTGGTGTGTGTACTTTTCCCCTAGGCCATTCCACTTATTGTTTTCGAGTATCAGACCAGCGAAAATTTTGATGGTTTCTCAACCATTCCCTAACTTCAAACTCGCATATCTCGCGAACGGATTGACGAACTCGAGAAATTCCTGTTGCATGTGAAAGTAGAAACACGCCCGATTACAATGGTGTGTGTTCTTTTCCCCTAGGCCATAGTAGTTATTGGTTTCGAGTATCAGACTTGCGAAAATTTTGATGGTTGCTCAAGCGTTCCTTAACTTCAAACTCCCATATCTCGCGAACGGATTGACGAACTCGAGAAATTCCTGTTGCATCTGAAAGTAGTAACTCGCCCGATTACAACGGTATGTGTATTTTCCCCTAGGCATTTGTAGTTATTGGTTTCGGAAATCAGACTTGCGAAAATTTTGATGGTTCCTCAAACATTCCTTAATTTCAAACTCCCATATCTCGGGAACGGATTGACGATCTCGAGGAATTCCTGTTGCATCTGAAAGTAGAAACACGCCCGATTACAATGGTGTGTGTTCTTTTCCCCTAGGCCATAGTAGTTATTGGTTTCGAGTATCAGACTTGCGAAAATTTTGATGGTTTCTCAACCATTCCTTAATTTCAAGCTCCCATGTCTCGCGAACGAATTGACGAACTCGAGAAATTCCAGTTGCATCTGAAAGTAGAAACACGCCCGATTACAATGGTGTGTGTACTTTTCCCCTAGGCCATAGTAGTTATTGGTTTCGAGTATCAGACTTGCGAAAATTTTGATGGTTTCTCAACCATTCCTTAATTTCAAACTCCCATATCTCGGGAACGGATTGACGATCTCGAGAAATTCCTGTTGCATCTGAAAGTAGAAACTCGCCCGATTACAACGGTATGTGTATTTTTCCCCTAGGCCTTTGTAGTTATTGGTTTCGGGAATCAGACTTGCGAAAATTTTGATGGTTCTTCAAACATTCCTTAACTTCAAACTCCCATATCTCGCGAATGGATTGACGAACTCGAAAAATTCCTGTTGCATCTGAAAGTAGAAACTCGCCCGATTACAACGGTATGTGTATTTTTCCCCTAGGCCATTCCAGTTATTGTTTTCGAGTATCAGAACAGCGAAAATTTTGATGGTTTCTCAACCATTCCCTAACTTCAAACTCCCATATCTCGCGAACGGATTGACGAACTCGAGAAATTCCTGTTGCATGTGAAAGTAGAAACACGCCCGATTACAATGGTGTGTGTTCTTTTCCCCTAGGCCATAGTAGTTATTGGTTTCGAGTATCAGACTTGCGAAAATTTTGATGGTTTCTCAACCATTCCTTAATTTCAAACTCCCATATCTCGCGAACGGATTGACGAACTCGAGAAATTCCTGTTGCATCCGAAAGTAGAAACTGGCACGATTACAAATGCATGTGTATTTTTCCCCTAGGCCTTTGTAGTTATTGGTTTCGGGAATCAGACTTGCGAAAATTTTGATGGTTTCTCAACCATTCCTTAATTTCTAACTCCCATATCTCGCGAACGGATTGACGAACTCGAGAAATTCCTGTTGCATCTGAAAGTAGAAACTCGCCCGATTACAATGGTGTGCGTACTTTTCCCCTAGGCCATAGTAGTTATTGTTTTCGATTATCAGACTTGCGAAAATTTTGATGGTTTCTCAACCATTCCTTCACTTCTAACTCCCATATCTGGCGAACGGATTGACGATCTCGAGAAATTCCTGTTGCATCTGAAAGTAGAAACTCGCACGATTACAAATGCATGTGTATTTTTCCCCTAGGCCTTTGTAGTTATTGGTTTCGGGAATCAGACTTGCGAAAATTTTGATGGTTTCTCAACCATTCCTTAAATTCTAACTCCCATATCTCGCGAACGGATTGACGAACTCGAGAAATTCCTGTTGCATCTGAAAGTAGAAACTCGCCCGATTACAATGGTGTGCGTACTTTTCACCTAGGCCATAGTAGTTATTGTTTTCGATTATCAGACTTGCGAAAATTTTGATGGTTTCTCAACCATTCCTTCACTTCTAACTCCCATATCTGGCGAACGGATTGACGATCTCGAGAAATTCCTGTTGCATCTGAAAGTAGAAACTCGCCCGATTACAATGGTGTGTGTACTTTTCCCCTAGGCCATAGTAGTTATTGTTTTCGATTATCAGACTTGCGAAAATTTTGATGGTTTCTCAACCATTCCTTAATTTCTAACCCCCATATCTCGCGAACGGATTGACGAACTCGAGAAATTCCTGTTGCATCTGAAAGTAGAAACTCGCCCGATTACAATGGTGTGCGTACTTTTCCCCTAGGCCATAGTAGTTATTGTTTTCGATTATCAGACTTGCGAAAATTTTGATGGTTTCTCAACCATTCCTTCACTTCTAACTCCCATATCTGGCGAACGGATTGACGATCTCGAGAAATTCCTGTTGCATCTGAAAGTAGAAACTCGCACGATTACAAATGCATGTGTATTTTTCCCCTAGGCCTTTGTAGTTATTGGTTTCGGGAATCAGACTTGCGAAAATTTTGATGGTTTCTCAACCATTCCTTAAATTCTAACTCCCATATCTCGCGAACGGATTGACGAACTCGAGAAATTCCTGTTGCATCTGAAAGTAGAAACTCGCCCGATTACAATGGTGTGCGTACTTTTCACCTAGGCCATAGTAGTTATTGTTTTCGATTATCAGACTTGCGAAAATTTTGATGGTTTCTCAACCATTCCTTCACTTCTAACTCCCATATCTGGCGAACGGATTGACGATCTCGAGAAATTCCTGTTGCATCTGAAAGTAGAAACTCGCCCGATTACAATGGTGTGTGTACTTTTCCCCTAGGCCATAGTAGTTATTGTTTTCGATTATCAGACTTGCGAAAATTTTGATGGTTTCTCAACCATTCCTTCACTTCTAACTCCCATATCTGGCGAACGGATTGACGATCTCGAGAAATTCCTGTTGCATCTCAAAGTAGAAACACCCCCGATTACAGTGGTGTGTGTACTTTTCCCCTAGGCCATTCCAGTTATTGGTTTCGAGAATCAGACCAGCGAAAATTTTGATGGTCTCTCAACCATTCCTTAATTTCAAACTCCCACATCTCGGGAACGGATTGACGATCTCGAGAAATTCCTGTTGCATCTGAAAGTAGAAACTCGCCCGATGACAACGGTATGTGTACTTTTCCCCTAGGCCATAGTAGTTATTGGTTTCGAGTATCAGACTTGCGAAAATTTTGATGGTTTCTCAACCATTCCTTAACTTCGAACTCCCATATCTGGCAAACGGATTGACGATCTCGAGAAATTCCTGTTGCATCTGAAAGTAGAAGCACGCCCGATTACAATCGTGTGTGTACTTTTGCCCTAGGCCATAGTAGTTATTGGTTTCGAGTATCAGACTTGCGAAAATTTTTATGGTTTCTCAACCATTCCTTAATTTCAAGCTCCCATATCTCGCGAACGGATTGACGAACTCGAGGATTTCCTGTTGCATCTGAAAGTAGAAACTCGCCCGATTTCAGAGGTGTGTGTACTTTTCCCCTAGGCCATAGTAGTTATTGGTTTCGAGTATCAGACTTGCGAAAATTTTGATGGTTTCTCAACCATTCCTTAATTTCAAGCTCCCATGTCTCGCGAACGAATTGACGAACTCGAGAAATTCCAGTTGCATCTGAAAGTAGAAACACGCCCGATTACAATGGTGTGTGTACTTTTCCCCTAGGCCATAGTAGTTATTGGTTTCGAGTATCAGACTTGCGAAAATTTTGATGGTTTCTCAACCATTCCTTAATTTCAAACTCCCATATCTCGGGAACGGATTGACGATCTCGAGAAATTCCTGTTGCATCTGAAAGTAGAAACTCGCCCGATTACAACGGTATGTGTATTTTTCCCCTAGGCCTTTGTAGTTATTGGTTTCGGGAATCAGACTTGCGAAAATTTTGATGGTTCCTCAAACATTCCTTAACTTCAAACTCCCATATCTCGCGAATGGATTGACGAACTCGAAAAATTCCTGTTGCATCTGAAAGTAGAAACTCGCCCGATTACAATGGTGTGTGTACTTTTCCCCTAGGCCATAGTAGTTATTGGTTTCGAGTATAAGACCAGCCAAAATTTTGATGGTTTCTCAACCATTCCTTAATTTCAAACTCCCATATCTCGCGAACGAATTGACGAACTCGAGAAATTCCAGTTGCATCTGAAAGTAGAAACACGCCCGATTACAATGGTGTGTGTACTTTTCCACTAGGCCATAGTAGTTATTGGTTTCGAGTATCAGACTTGCGAAAATTTTGATGGTTTCTCAACCATTCCTTAATTTCAAACTCCCATATCTTGGGAACGGATTGACGATCTCGAGAAATTCCTGTTGCATCTGAAAGTAGAAACTCGCCCGATTACAACGGTATGTGTATTTTTCCCCTAGGCCTTTGTAGTTATTGGTTTCGGGAATCAGACTTGCGAAAATTTTGATGGTTCCTCAAACATTCCTTAACTTCAAACTCCCATATCTCGCGAATGGATTGACGAACTCGAAAAATTCCTGTTGCATCTGAAAGTAGAAACACGTCCGATTACAGTGGTGTGTGTACTTTTCCCCTAGGCCATTCCACTTATTGTTTTCGAGTATCAGACCAGCGAAAATTTTGATGGTTTCTCAACCATTCCCTAACTTCAAACTCGCATATCTCGCGAACGGATTGACGAACTCGAGAAATTCCTGTTGCATGTGAAAGTAGAAACACGCCCGATTACAATGGTGTGTGTTCTTTTCCCCTAGGCCATAGTAGTTATTGGTTTCGAGTATCAGACTTGCGAAAATTTTGATGGTTCCTCAAACATTCCTTAATTTCAAACTCCCATATCTCGGGAACGGATTGACGATCTCGAGGAATTCCTGTTGCATCTGAAAGTAGAAACACGCCCGATTACAATGGTGTGTGTTCTTTTCCCCTAGGCCATAGTAGTTATTGGTTTCGAGTATCAGACTTGCGAAAATTTTGATGGTTTATCAACCATTCCTTAATTTCAAGCTCCCATGTCTCGCGAACGAATTGACGAACTCGAGAAATTCCAGTTGCATCTGAAAGTAGAAACACGCCCGATTACAATGGTGTGTGTACTTTTCCCCTAGGCCATAGTAGTTATTGGTTTCGAGTATCAGACTTGCGAAAATTTTGATGGTTTCTCAACCATTCCTTAATTTCAAACTCCCATATCTCGGGAACGGATTGACGATCTCGAGAAATTCCTGTTGCATCTGAAAGTAGAAACTCGCCCGATTACAACGGTATGTGTATTTTTCCCCTAGGCCTTTGTAGTTATTGGTTTCGGGAATCAGACTTGCGAAAATTTTGATGGTTCTTCAAACATTCCTTAACTTCAAACTCCCATATCTCGCGAATGGATTGACGAACTCGAAAAATTCCTGTTGCATCTGAAAGTAGAAACTCGCCCGATTACAATGGTGTGTGTACTTTTCCCCTAGGCCATAGTAGTTATTGGTTTCGAGTATCAGACTTGCGAAAATTTTGATGGTTTCTCAACCATTCCCTAATTTCAAACTCCCATATCTCGCGAACGAATTGACGAACTCGAGAAATTCCAGTTGCATCTGAAAGTAGAAACACGCCCGATTACAATGGTGTGTGTACTTTTCCCCTAGGCCATAGTAGTTATTGGTTTCGAGTATCAGACTTGCGAAAATTTTGATGGTTCCTCAAACATTCCTTAACTTCAAACTCCCATATCTCGCGAATGGATTGACGAACTCGAAAAATTCCTGTTGCATCTGAAAGTAGAAACTCGCCCGATTACAATGGTGTGTGTACTTTTCCCCTAGGCCATAGTAGTTATTGTTTTCGATTATCAGACTTGCGAAAATTTTGATGGTTTCTCAACCATTCCTTCACTTCTAACTCCCATATCTGGCGAACGGATTGACGATCTCGAGAAATTCCTGTTGCATCTCAAAGTAGAAACACCCCCGATTACAGTGGTGTGTGTACTTTTCCCCTAGGCCATTCCAGTTATTGGTTTCGAGAATCAGACCAGCGAAAATTTTGATGGTCTCTCAACCATTCCTTAATTTCAAACTCCCACATCTCGGGAACGGATTGACGATCTCGAGAAATTCCTGTTGCATCTGAAAGTAGAAACTCGCCCGATGACAACGGTATGTGTACTTTTCCCCTAGGCCATAGTAGTTATTGGTTTCGAGTATCAGACTTGCGAAAATTTTGATGGTTTCTCAACCATTCCTTAACTTCGAACTCCCATATCTGGCAA
This sequence comes from Ptiloglossa arizonensis, assembly GCF_051014685.1. Lineage (NCBI taxonomy): Eukaryota > Metazoa > Arthropoda > Insecta > Hymenoptera > Colletidae > Ptiloglossa > Ptiloglossa arizonensis. The sequence goes on from NW_027479510.1 coordinate 9,017, forward strand.
ACGGATTGACGATCTCGAGAAATTCCTGTTGCATCTGAAAGTAGAAACTCGCCGGAATACAGCGGTAAGTGTACTTTTCCCCTAGGACATTGTAGTTATTGGTTTCGATTATCAGACTTGCGAAGATTTTGATGGTTTCTCAACCATTCCTTAACTTCGAACTCCCATATCTCGCGAACGGATTGACGAACTCGAGAAATTCCTGCTGCATCCGAAAGTAGAAACTCGCCCGATTACAACTGCATGTGTAGTTCTCCCCTAGGCCTTTGTAGTTATTGGTTTCGGGAATCAGACTTGCGAAAATTTTGATGGTTTCTCAACCATTCCTTAACTTCAATCTCCCATGGCTCGCGAACGCACTGACGAACTCGAGAAATTCTTGTTGCATCTGAAAGCAGAAACTCGCCCGATTACAAGGGTGTGTGTACTTTTCCCCTAGGCCACTCCAGTTATTGGTTTCGAGTATCAGACCGACGAAAATTGTGATGGTTTCTCAACATTTCCTTAACTTCAAACTCCCACATCTCGCGAACGAATTGACGAACTCGAGAAATTCTTGTTGCATCTGAAAGTAGAAACTCGCCCGATTACAGAGGTATGTGCATTTTTGCCCTAGGCCATAGTAGTTATTGGTTTCGAGTATCTGAGTTGCGAAAATTTTGGTGGTTTCTCATCCATTCCTTAATTTCAAACTCCCATCTCTCGCGAACGGATTGACGAACTCGCGAAATTCCTGTTGCATCTGAAAGTAGAAACTCGCCCCATTACAATGGTATGTGTACTTTTTCCCTAGGCCATTCCAGTTATTGGTTTCGAGTATCAGACCAGCGAAAATTTTGATGGTTTCTCAACCATTCCTTAACTTCAAACTCCCATATCTTGAGAACGGATTGACGAACTCGAGAAATTCCTGTTTCACCTGAAAGCAGAAACTCGCCCGACTACAGCGGTGTGTGTATTTTTGCCCTAGGCCATAGTAGTTATTGGTTTCGAGTATCAGACTTGCGAAAATTTTGATGGTTTCTCAACCATTCCTTAACTTCGAACTCCTATATCTCGCGAACGGATTCACGAACTCGCGAAATTCCTGTTGCATCTGAAAGTAGAAACTCGCACGATTACAACGGCATGTGTATTTTTCCCCTAGGCCTTTGTAGTTATTGGTTTCGGGAATCAGACTTCCGAAAATTTTGATGGTTTCTCAACCATTCCTTCACTTCTAACTCCCATATCTGGCGAACGGATTGACGACCTCGAGAAATTCTTGTTGCATCTCAAAGTAGAAACACGCCCGATTACAGTGGTGTGTGTACTTTTCCCCTAGGCCATTCCAGTTATTGTTTTCGAGTCTCAGATCAGCGAAAATTTTGATGGTTCCTCAAACATTCCTTAACTTCAAACTCCCATATCTCGCGAATGGATTGACGAGCTCGAGAAATTCCTGTTGCATCTGAAAGTAGAAACACGCCCGATTACATTGGTGTGTGATCTTTTCCCCTAGGCCATAGTAGTTATTGGTTTCGAGTATCAGACTTGCGAAAATTTTGATGGTTGCTCAAGCGTTCCTTAACTTCAAACTCCCATATCTCGCGAACGGATTGACGAACTCGAGAAATTCCTGTTGCATCTGAAAGTAGAAATTCGCGCGATTACAACGGTATGTGTATTTTTCCCCTAGGCCTTTGTAGTTATTGGTTTCGGGTATCAGACTTGCGAAAACTTTGATGGTTTCTCAACCATTCCTTAAATTCTAACTCCCATATCTCGCGAACGGATTGACGAACTCGAGAAATTCCTGTTGCATCTGAAAGTAGAAACTCGCCCGATTACAATGGTGTTTGTACTTTTCCCCTAGGCCATTCCAGTTATTGGTTTCGAGTATAAGACCAGCCAAAATTTTGAAGGTTTCTCAACAATTCCTTAACTTCAAACTCCCATATCTCGCGAACGAACTGACGAACTCGAGAAATTCTTGTTGCATCTGAAAGCAGAAACTCGCCCGATTACAATGGTGTGTGTACTTTTCCCCTAGGCCATAGTAGTTATTGGTTTCGAGTATCAGACTTGCGAAAATTTTGATGGTTTCTCAACCATTCCTTAATTTCAAACTCCCATATCTCGGGAACGGATTGACGATCTCGAGAAATTCCTGTTGCATCTGAAAGTAGAAACTCGCCCGATTACAACGGTATGTGTATTTGTCCCCTAGGCCTTTGTAGTTATTGGTTTCGGGAATCAGACTTGCGAAAATTTTGATGGTTCCTCAAACATTCCTTAACTTCAAACTCCCATATCTCGCGAATGGATTGACGAACTCGAAAAATTCCTGTTGCATCTGAAAGTAGAAACTCGCCCGATTACAATGGTGTGTGTACTTTTCCCCTAGGCCATAGTAGTTATTGGTTTCGAGTATAAGACCAGCCAAAATTTTGAAGGTTTCTCAACAATTCCTTAACTTCAAACTCCCATATCTCGCGAACGAATTGACGAACTCGAGAAATTCCAGTTGCATCTGAAAGTAGAAACACGCCCGATTACAATGGTGTGTGTACTTTTCCCCTAGGCCATAGTAGTTATTGGTTTCGAGTATCAGACTTGCGAAAATTTTGATGGTTTCTCAACCATTCCTTAATTTCAAACTCCCATATCTTGGGAACGGATTGACGATCTCGAGAAATTCCTGTTGCATCTGAAAGTAGAAACTCGCCCGATTACAACGGTATGTGTATTTTTCCCCTAGGCCTTTGTAGTTATTGGTTTCGGGAATCAGACTTGCGAAAATTTTGATGGTTCCTCAAACATTCCTTAACTTCAAACTCCCATATCTCGCGAATGGATTGACGAACTCGAAAAATTCCTGTTACATCTGAAAGTAGAAACACGTCCGATTACAGTGGTGTGTGTACTTTTCCCCTAGGCCATTCCACTTATTGTTTTCGAGTATCAGACCAGCGAAAATTTTGATGGTTTCTCAACCATTCCCCAACTTCAAACTCGCATATCTCGCGAACGGATTGACGAACTCGAGAAATTCCTGTTGCATGTGAAAGTAGAAACACGCCCGATTACAATGGTGTGTGTTCTTTTCCCCTAGGCCATAGTAGTTATTGGTTTCGAGTATCAGACTTGCGAAAATTTTGATGGTTGCTCAAGCGTTCCTTAACTTCAAACTCCCATATCTCGCGAACGGATTGACGAACTCGAGAAATTCCTGTTGCATCTGAAAGTAGTAACTCGCCCGATTACAACGGTATGTGTATTTTCCCCTAGGCATTTGTAGTTATTGGTTTCGGAAATCAGACTTGCGAAAATTTTGATGGTTCCTCAAACATTCCTTAATTTCAAACTCCCATATCTCGGGAACGGATTGACGATCTCGAGGAATTCCTGTTGCATCTGAAAGTAGAAACACGCCCGATTACAGTGGTGTGTGTTCTTTTCCCCTAGGCCATAGTAGTTATTGGTTTCGAGTATCAGACTTGCGAAAATTTTGATGGTTTCTCAACCATTCCTTAATTTCAAGCTCCCATGTCTCGCGAACGAATTGACGAACTCGAGAAATTCCAGTTGCATCTGAAAGTAGAAACACGCCCGATTACAATGGTGTGTGTACTTTTCCCCTAGGCCATAGTAGTTATTGGTTTCGAGTATCAGACTTGCGAAAATTTTGATGGTTTCTCAACCATTCCTTAATTTCAAACTCCCATATCTCGGGAACGGATTGACGATCTCGAGAAATTCCTGTTGCATCTGAAAGTAGAAACTCGCCCGATTACAACGGTATGTGTATTTTTCCCCTAGGCCTTTGTAGTTATTGGTTTCGGGAATCAGACTTGCGAAAATTTTGATGGTTCTTCAAACATTCCTTAACTTCAAACTCCCATATCTCGCGAATGGATTGACGAACTCGAAAAATTCCTGTTGCATCTGAAAGTAGAAACTCGCCCGATTACAATGGTGTGTGTACTTTTCCCCTAGGCCATAGTAGTTATTGGTTTCGAGTATCAGACTTGCGAAAATTTTGATGGTTTCTCAACCATTCCTTAATTTCAAACTCCCATATCTCGCGAACGAATTGACGAACTCGAGAAATTCCAGTTGCATCTGAAAGTAGAAACACGCCCGATTACAATGGTGTGTGTACTTTTCCCCTAGGCCATAGTAGTTATTGGTTTCGAGTATCAGACTTGCGAAAATTTTGATGGTTCCTCAAACATTCCTTAACTTCAAACTCCCATATCTCGCGAATGGATTGACGAACTCGAAAAATTCCTGTTGCATCTGAAAGTAGAAACTCGCCCGATTACAATGGTGTGTGTACTTTTCCCCTAGGCCATAGTAGTTATTGTTTTCGATTATCAGACTTGCGAAAATTTTGATGGTTTCTCAACCATTCCTTCACTTCTAACTCCCATATCTGGCGAACGGATTGACGATCTCGAGAAATTCCTGTTGCATCTCAAAGTAGAAACACCCCCGATTACAGTGGTGTGTGTACTTTTCCCCTAGGCCATTCCAGTTATTGGTTTCGAGAATCAGACCAGCGAAAATTTTGATGGTCTCTCAACCATTCCTTAATTTCAAACTCCCACATCTCGGGAACGGATTGACGATCTCGAGAAATTCCTGTTGCATCTGAAAGTAGAAACTCGCCCGATGACAACGGTATGTGTACTTTTCCCCTAGGCCATAGTAGTTATTGGTTTCGAGTATCAGACTTGCGAAAATTTTGATGGTTTCTCAACCATTCCTTAACTTCGAACTCCCATATCTGGCAAACGGATTGACGATCTCGAGAAATTCCTGTTGCATCTGGAAGTAGAAACTCGCCGGAATACAGCGGTAAGTGTACTTTTCCCCTAGGACATAGTAGTTATTGGTTTCGATTATCAGACTTGCGAAGATTTTGATGGTTTCTCAACCATTCCTTAACTTCGAACTCCCATATCTCGCGAACGGATTGACGAACTCGAGAAATTCCTGCTGCATCCGAAAGTAGAAACTCGCCCGATTACAACTGCATGTGTAGTTCTCCCCTAGGCCTTTGTAGTTATTGGTTTCGGGAATCAGACTTGCGAAAATTTTGATGGTTTCTCAACCATTCCTTAACTTCAATCTCCCATAGCTCGCGAACGCACTGACGAACTCGAGAAATTCTTGTTGCATCTGAAAGCAGAAACTCGCCCGATTACAAGGGTGTGTGTACTTTTCCCCTAGGCCACTCCAGTTATTGGTTTCGAGTATCAGACCAACGAAAATTGTGATGGTTTCTCAACATTTCCTTAACTTCAAACTCCCACATCTCGCGAACGAATTGACGAACTCGAGAAATTCTTGTTGCATCTGAAAGTAGAAACTCGCCCGATTACAGAGGTATGTGCATTTTTGCCCTAGGCCATAGTAGTTATTGGTTTCGAGTATCTGAGTTGCGAAAATTTTGGTGGTTTCTCAACCATTCCTTAATTTCAAACTCCCATCCCTCGCGAACGGATTGACGAACTCGCGAAATTCCTGTTGCATCTGAAAGTAGAAACTCGCCCCATTACAATGGTATGTGTACTTTTTCCCTAGGCCATTCCAGTTATTGGTTTCGAGTATCAGACCAGCGAAAATTTTGATGGTTTCTCAACCATTCCTTAACTTCAAACTCCCATATCTCGAGAACGGATTGACGAACTCGAGAAATTCCTGTTTCACCTGAAAGCAGAAACTCGCCCGACTACAGCGGTGTGTGTATTTTTGCCCTAGGCCATAGTTGTTATTGGTTTCGAGTATCAGACTTGCGAAAATTTTGATGGTTTCTCAACCATTCCTTAACTTCGAACTCCTATATCTCGCGAACGGATTCACGAACTCGCGAAATTCCTGTTGCATCTGAAAGTAGAAACTCGCACGATTACAACGGCATGTGTATTTTTCCCCTAGGCCTTTGTAGTTATTGGTTTCGGGAATCAGACTTGCGAAAATTTTGATGGTTCCTCAAACATTCCTTAACTTCAAACTCCCATATCTCGCGAATGGATTGACGAACTCGAGAAATTCCTGTTTCACCTGAAAGCAGAAACTCGCCCGACTACAGCGGTGTGTGTATTTTTGCCCTAGGCCATAGTAGTTATTGGTTTCGAGTATCAGACTTGCGAAAATTTTGATGGTTTCTCAACCATTCCTTAACTTCGAACTCCTATATCTCGCGAACGGATTCACGAACTCGCGAAATTCCTGTTGCATCTGAAAGTAGAAACTCGCACGATTACAACGGCATGTGTATTTTTCCCCTAGGCCTTTGTAGTTATTGGTTTCGGGAATCAGACTTCCGAAAATTTTGATGGTTTCTCAACCATTCCTTCACTTCTAACTCCCATATCTGGCGAACGGATTGACGACCTCGAGAAATTCTTGTTGCATCTCAAAGTAGAAACACGCCCGATTACAGTGGTGTGTGTACTTTTCCCCTAGGCCATTCCAGTTATTGTTTTCGAGTTTCAGATCAGCGAAAATTTTGATGGTTCCTCAAACATTCCTTAACTTCAAACTCCCATATCTCGCGAATGGATTGACGAGCTCGAGAAATTCCTGTTGCATCTGAAAGTAGAAACACGCCCGATTACAATGGTGTGTGTACTTTTCCCCTATGCCATAGTAGTTATTGGTTTCGAGTATCAGACTTGCGAAAATTTTGATGGTTTCTCAACCATTCCTTAACTTCGAACTCCTATATCTCGCGAACGGATTCACGAACTCGCGAAATTCCTGTTGCATCTGAAAGTAGAAACTCGCACGATTACAACGGCATGTGTATTTTTCCCCTAGGCATTTGTAGTTATTGGTTTCGGAAATCAGACTTGCGAAAATTTTGATGGTTCCTCAAACATTCCTTAATTTCAAACTCCCATATCTCGGGAACGGATTGACGATCTCGAGGAATTCCTGTTGCATCTGAAAGTAGAAACACGCCCGATTACAATGGTGTGTGTTCTTTTCCCCTAGGCCATAGTAGTTATTGGTTTCGAGTATCAGACTTGCGAAAATTTTGATGGTTTCTCAACCATTCCTTAATTTCAAGCTCCCATGTCTCGCGAACGAATTGACGAACTCGAGAAATTCCAGTTGCATCTGAAAGTAGAAACACGCCCGATTACAATGGTGTGTGTACTTTTCCCCTAGGCCATAGTAGTTATTGGTTTCGAGTATCAGACTTGCGAAAATTTTGATGGTTTCTCAACCATTCCTTAATTTCAAACTCCCATATCTCGGGAACGGATTGACGATCTCGAGAAATTCCTGTTGCATCTGAAAGTAGAAACTCGCCCGATTACAACGGTATGTGTATTTTTCCCCTAGGCCTTTGTAGTTATTGGTTTCGGGAATCAGACTTGCGAAAATTTTGATGGTTCTTCAAACATTCCTTAATTTCAAACTCCCATATCTCGCGAACGAATTGACGAACTCGAGAAATTCCAGTTGCATCTGAAAGTAGAAACACGCCCGATTACAATGGTGTGTGTACTTTTCCCCTAGGCCATAGTAGTTATTGGTTTCGAGTATCAGACTTGCGAAAATTTTGATGGTTCCTCAAACATTCCTTAACTTCAAACTCCCATATCTCGCGAATGGATTGACGAACTCGAAAAATTCCTGTTGCATCTGAAAGTAGAAACTCGCCCGATTACAATGGTGTGTGTACTTTTCCCCTAGGCCATAGTAGTTATTGTTTTCGATTATCAGACTTGCGAAAATTTTGATGGTTTCTCAACCATTCCTTCACTTCTAACTCCCATATCTGGCGAACGGATTGACGATCTCGAGAAATTCCTGTTGCATCTCAAAGTAGAAACACCCCCGATTACAGTGGTGTGTGTACTTTTCCCCTAGGCCATTCCAGTTATTGGTTTCGAGAATCAGACCAGCGAAAATTTTGATGGTCTCTCAACCATTCCTTAATTTCAAACTCCCACATCTCGGGAACGGATTGACGATCTCGAGAAATTCCTGTTGCATCTGAAAGTAGAAACTCGCCCGATGACAACGGTATGTGTACTTTTCCCCTAGGCCATAGTAGTTATTGGTTTCGAGTATCAGACTTGCGAAAATTTTGATGGTTTCTCAACCATTCCTTAACTTCGAACTCCCATATCTGGCAAACGGATTGACGATCTCGAGAAATTCCTGTTGCATCTGAAAGTAGAAACTCGCCGGAATACAGCGGTAAGTGTACTTTTCCCCTAGGACATAGTAGTTATTGGTTTCGATTATCAGACTTGCGAAGATTTTGATGGTTTCTCAACCATTCCTTAACTTCGAACTCCCATATCTCGCGAACGGATTGACGAACTCGAGAAATTCCTGCTGCATCCGAAAGTAGAAACTCGCCCGATTACAACTGCATGTGTAGTTCTCCCCTAGGCCTTTGTAGTTATTGGTTTCGGGAATCAGACTTGCGAAAATTTTGATGGTTTCTCAACCATTCCTTAACTTCAATCTCCCATAGCTCGCGAACGCACTGACGAACTCGAGAAATTCTTGTTGCATCTGAAAGCAGAAACTCGCCCGATTACAAGGGTGTGTGTACTTTTCCCCTAGGCCACTCCAGTTATTGGTTTCGAGTATCAGACCAACGAAAATTGTGATGGTTTCTCAACATTTCCTTAACTTCAAACTCCCACATCTCGCGAACGAATTGACGAACTCGAGAAATTCTTGTTGCATCTGAAAGTAGAAACTCGCCCGATTACAGAGGTATGTGCATTTTTGCCCTAGGCCATAGTAGTTATTGGTTTCGAGTATCTGAGTTGCGAAAATTTTGGTGGTTTCTCAACCATTCCTTAATTTCAAACTCCCATCTCTCGCGAACGGATTGACGAACTCGCGAAATTCCTGTTGCATCTGAAAGTAGAAACTCGCCCCATTACAATGGTATGTGTACTTTTTCCCTAGGCCATTCCAGTTATTGGTTTCGAGTATCAGACCAGCGAAAATTTTGATGGTTTCTCAACCATTCCTTAACTTCAAACTCCCATATCTCGAGAACGGATTGACGAACTCGAGAAATTCCTGTTTCACCTGAAAGCAGAAACTCGCCCGATTACAGCGGTGTGTGTATTTTTGCCCTAGGCCATAGTAGTTATTGGTTTCGAGTATCAGACTTGCGAAAATTTTGATGGTTTCTCAACCATTCCTTAACTTCGAACTCCTATATCTCGCGAACGGATTCACGAACTCGAGAAATTCCTGTTGCATCTGAAAGTAGAAACTCGCACGATTACAACGGCATGTGTATTTTTCCCCTAGGCCTTTGTAGTTATTGGTTTCGGGAATCAGACTTGCGAAAATTTTGATGGTTCCTCAAACATTCCTTAACTTCAAACTCCCATATCTCGCGAATGGATTGACGAGCTCGAGAAATTCCTGTTGCATCTGAAAGTAGAAACACGCCCGATTACAATGGTGTGTGTACTTTTCCCCTAGGCCATAGTAGTTATTGGTTTCGAGTATCAGACTTGCGAAAATTTTGATGGTTTCTCAACCATTCCTTAACTTCGAACTCGTATATCTCGCGAACGGATTCACGAACTCGAGAAATTCCTGTTGCATCTGAAAGTAGAAACTCGCACGATTACAACGGCATGTGTATTTTTCCCCTAGGCCTTTGTAGTTATTGGTTTCGGGAATCAGACTTGCGAAAATTTTGATGGTTTCTCAACCATTCCTTCATTTCTAACTCCCATATCTGGCGAACGGATTGACGACATCGAGAAATTCCTGTTGCATCTCAAAGTAGAAACACGCCCGATTACAGTGGTGTGTGTACTTTTCCCCTAGGCCATTCCAGTTATTGTTTTCGAGTATCAGATCAGCGAAAATTTTGATGGTTTCTCAACCATTCCCTAACTTCAAACTCCCATATCTCGCGAACGGATTGACGAACTCGAGAAATTCCTGTTTCATGTGAAAGTAGAAACACGCCCGATTACAATGGTGTGTGTCCTTTTCCCCTAGGCCATAGTAGTTATTGGTTTCGAGTATCAGACTTGCGAAAACTTTGATGGTTGCTCAAGCGTTCCTTAACTTCAAACTCCCATATCTCGCGAACGGATTGACGAACTCGAGAAATTCCTGTTGCATCTGAAAGTAGAAACTCGCGCGATTACAACGGTATGTGTTTTTTTCCCCTAGGCCTTTGTAGTTATTGGTTTCGGGAATCAGACTTGCGAAAATTTTGATGGTTTCTCAACCATTCCTTAAATTCTAACTCCCATATCTCGCGAACGGATTGACGAACTCGAGAAACTCCTGTTGCATCTGAAAGTAGAAACTCGCCCGATTACAATGGTGTTTGTACTTTTCCCCTAGGCCATTCCAGTTATTGGTTTCGAGTATCAGACCAGCGAAAATTTTGAAGGTTTCTCAACAATTCCTTAACTTCAAACTCCCATATCTCGCGAACGAACTGACGAACTCGAGAAATTCTTGTTGCATCTGAAAGCAGAAACTCGCCCGATTACAATGGTGTGTGTATTTTTGCCCTAGGCCATTCCAGTTATTGGTTTCGAGTTTCAGACTAGCGAAAATTTTGATGGTTCCCCAAACATTCCTTAATTTCAAACTCCCATATCTCGGGAACGGATTGACGATCTCGAGGAATTCCTGTTGCATCTGAAAGTAGAAACACGCCCGATTACAATGGTGTGTGTTCTTTTCCCCTAGGCCATAGTAGTTATTGGTTTCGAGTATCAGACTTGCGAAAATTTTGATGGTTTCTCAAACGTTCCTTGACTTCAAACTCCCATATCTCGCGAACAGATTGACGAACTCGAGAAATTCCTGTTGCATCCGAAAGTAGAAACTCGCACGATTACAAATGCATGTGTATTTTTCCCCTAGGCCTTTGTAGTTATTGGTTTCGGGAATTAGACTTGCGAAAATTTTGATGGATTCTCAACCATTCCTTCACTTCTAACTCCCATATCTGGCGAACGGATTGACGATCTCGAGAAATTCCTGTTGCATGTGAAAGTAGAAACACGCCCGACTACAATGCTGTGTGTTCTTTTCCCCTTGGCCATAGTAGTTATTGGTTTCGAGTATCAGACTTGCGAAAATTTTGATGGTTTCTCAAACGTTCCTTGACTTCAAACTCCCATATCTCGCGAACAGATTGACGAACTCGAGAAATTCCTGTTGCATCCGAAAGTAGAAACTCGCACGATTACAAATGCATGTGTATTTTTCCCCTAGGCCTTTGTAGTTATTGGTTTCGGGAATTAGACTTGCGAAAATTTTGATGGATTCTCAACCATTCCTTCACTTCTAACTCCCATATCTCGCGAACGAATTGACGAACTCGAGAAATTCCAGTTGCATCTGAAAGTAGAAACACGCCCGATTACAATGGTGTGTGTACTTTTCCCCTAGGCCATAGTAGTTATTGGTTTCGAGTATCAGACTTGCGAAAATTTTGATGGTTGCTCAAGCGTTCCTTAACTTCAAACCCCCATATCTCGCGAACGGATTGACGAACTCGAAAATTCCTGTTGCATCTGAAAGTAGAAACTCGAACGATTACAACGGTATGTGTATTTTTCCTCTAGGCCTTTGTAGTTATTGGATTCGGGATTCAGACTTGCGAAAATTTTGATGGTTTCTCAACCATTCCTTAAATTCTAACTCCCATATCTCGCGAACGGATTGACGAACTCGAGAAATTCTTGTTGCATCTGAAAGCAGAAACTCGCCCGATTACAGCGGTGTGTGTATTTTTGCCCTAGGCCATAGTAGTTATTGGTTTCGAGTATCAGACTTGCGAAAATTTTGATGGTTTCTCAACCATTCCTTAATTTCAAACTCCCATATCTCGCGAACGAATTGACGAACTCGAGAAATTCCAGTTGCATCTGAAAGTAGAAACACGCACGATTACAAATGCATGTGTATTTTTCCCCTAGGCCTTTGTAGTTATTGGTTTCGGAAATCAGACTTGCGAAAATTTTAATGGTTCCTCAAACATTCCTTAATTTCAAACTCCCATATCTCGGGAACGGATTGACGATCTCGAGGAATTCCTGTTGCATCTGAAAGTAGAAACACGCCCGATTACAATGGTGTGTGTTCTTTTCCCCTAGGCCATAGTAGTTATTGGTTTCGAGTATCAGACTTGCGAAAATTTTGATGGTTTCTCAAACGTTCCTTGACTTCAAACTCCCATATCTCGCGAACGGATTGACGAACTCGAGAAATTCCTGTTGCATCCGAAAGTAGAAACTCGCACGATTACAAATGCATGTGTATTTTTACCCTAGGCCTTTGTAGTTATTGGTTTCGGGAATCAGACTTGCGAAAATTTTGATGGATTCTCAACCATTCCTTCACTTCTAACTCCCATATCTGGCGAACGGATTGACGATCTCGAGAAATTCCTGTTGCATGTGAAAGTAGAAACACGCCCGATTACAATGTTGTGTGTTCTTTTCCCCTTGGCCATAGTAGTTATTGGTTTCGAGTATCAGACTTGCGAAAATTTTGATGGTTGCTCAAGCGTTCCCTAACTTCAAACTCCCATATCTCGCGAACGGATTGACGAACTCGAGAAATTCCTGTTCCATGTGAAAGTAGAAACACGCCTGATTACAATGGTGTGTGTTCTTTTCCCCTAGGCCATAGTAGCTATTGGTTTCGCGTATCAGACTTGCGAAAATTTTGATGGTTGCTCAAGCGTTCCTTGACTTCAAACTCCCATATCTCGCGAACGGATTGACGAACTCGAGAAATTCCTGTTGCATCCGAAAGTAGAAACTCGCACGATTACAAATGCATGTGTATTTTTCCCCTAGGCCTTTGTAGTTACTGGTTTCGGGAATCAGACTTGCGAAAATTTTGATGGTTTCTCAACCATTCCTTAAATTCTAACTCCCATATCTCGCGAACGGATTGACGAACTCGAGAAATTCTTGTTGCATCTGAAAGCAGAAACTCGCCCGATTACAGCGGTGTGTGTATTTTTGCCCTAGGCCATAGTAGTTATTGGTTTCGAGTATCAGACTTGCGAAAATTTTGATGGTTTCTCAACCATTCCTTAATTTCAAACTCCCATATCTCGCGAACGAATTGACGAACTCGAGAAATTCCAGTTGCATCTGAAAGTAGAAACACGCCCGATTACAATGGTGTGTGTACTTTTCCCCTAGGCCATAGTAGTTATTGGTTTCGGGTATCAGACTTGCGAAAATTTTGATGGTTTCTCAACCATTCCTTAACTTCGAACTCCTATATCTCGCGAACGGATTCACGAACTCGAGAAATTCCTGTTGCATCTGAAAGTAGAAACTCGCACGATTACAACGGCATGTGTATTTTTCCCCTAGGCCTTTGTAGTTATTGGTTTCGGGAATCAGACTTGCGAAAATTTTGATGGTTTCTCAACCATTCCTTCACTTCTAACTCCCATATCTGGCGAACGGATTGACGACCTCGAGAAATTCCTGTTGCATCTCAAAGTAGAAACACGTCCGATTACAGTGGTGTGTGTACTTTTCCCCTAGGCCATTCCAGTTATTGTTTTCGAGTATCAGACCAGCGAAAGTTTTGATGGTTTCTCAACCGTTCCTTAATTTCAAACTCCCATATCTCGCGAACGGATTTACGAACTCGATAAATTCCTGTTGCATCTGAAACCAGAAACTCGTCCGATTACAACGGTATGTGTGTTTTTGCCCTAGGCCATAGTAGTTATTGGTTTCGAGTATCAGAATTGCGAAAGTTTTGATGGTTTCTCAACCATTCCTTAACTTCAAACTCCCATATCTCGCGAACGGATTGACGAATCCGAAAAATTTCTGCTGCATCTGAAAATAGAAACTCCCCCGATTACAATGCTATGTGTATTTTTCCCCTAGGCCATTGTAGTTATTGGTTTCGAGTATCAGACTTGCGAAAATTTTGATGGTTTCTCAACCATTCCTTAACTTCAAACTCCCATATCTGGCGAACGGATTGACGAATCCGAAAAATTTCTGTTGCATCTGAAAATAGAAGCTCCCCCGATTACAATGCTACGTGTATTTTTCCCCTAGGCCATTGTAGTTATTGGTTTCGAGTATGAGACTTGCGAAAATTTTGATGGTTTCTCAACCATTCCTTAACTTCAAACTCCCATATCTCGCGAACGGATTGACGAATCCGAAAAATTTCTGTTGCATCTGAAAATAGAAACTCCCCCGATTACAATGCTACGTGTATTTTTCCCCTAGGCCATTGTAGTTATTGGTTTCGAGTATCAGACTTGCGAAAATTGTGATTGTTTCTCAACCGTTCCTTAGTTTCAAACTCAGATATCTCGCGAACGGATTGACGAGCTCGAGAAATTCCTGTTGCATCTGAAAGTAGAAACTCGCCCGATTGCAAAGGTATGTGTATTTTTGCCCTAGGCCTTTGTAGTTATTGGTTTCGAGTATCAGACTTGCGAAAATTTTGATGGTTTCTCAACCATTCCTTAACTTCAAACTCCCATATCTCGCGGACGGTTTGACGAACTCGAGAAATTCCTGTTGCATCTGAAAGTAGAAACTCGCCCGATTACAAAGGTATGTGTATTTTTCCCCTAGGCCAAAGTAGTTATTGGTTTCGAGTATCAGACTTGCGAAAATTGTGATTGTTTCTCAACCGTTCCTTAATTTCAAACTCCCATATCTCGCGAACGGATTGACGAGCTCGAGAAATTCCTGTTGCATCTGAAAGTAGAAACTCGCCCGATTGCAAAGGTATGTGTATTTTTCCCCTAGGCCTTTGCAGTTATTGGTTTCGTGTATCAGACTTGGGAAAATTTTGATTGTTTTCTCAACCATTCCTTAACTTCAAACTCCCATATCTCGCGAACGCATTGACGAACTCGAGAATTTCCTGTTGCATCTGAAAGTAGAAACTCGCCCAATTACAAAGGTAAGTGTATTTTTCGCCTAGGCCACAGTAGTTATTGGTTTCGAGTATCCGACTTGGGAAAATTGTGGTTGTTTCTCAAACATTCCTTAACTTCAAACTCCCATATCTCGCGAACGGATAGACGAACTCGAGAAATTCCTGTTGCATCTGAAAGTAGAAACTCGACCGATTACAATGGTGTGTGAACTTTCCGCTTAGGCCACTCCAGTTATTCGTTTCGAGTATCAGAATTGCGAAAATTTTGATGGTTTCTCAACCATCTCTTA
Source organism: Ptiloglossa arizonensis (assembly GCF_051014685.1). Taxonomy (NCBI): domain Eukaryota; kingdom Metazoa; phylum Arthropoda; class Insecta; order Hymenoptera; family Colletidae; genus Ptiloglossa; species Ptiloglossa arizonensis. Next base: position 24,214 of record NW_027479510.1, read on the forward strand.
AATCCAAACTCCGATATTTCGCGAACGGATAGCCGAATTCGAAAAATTTCTGTTGCGTCTGAAAGCAGAAACTCTCCCGATTAGAACGGTATGTGCATTTTTCCCCTAGGCCATTGTAGTTATTGATTTCGAGTATCAGACTTGCGAAAATTTTGATGGATTCTCAACCATTCCTTAACTTCAAACTCCCATATCTCGCGAACGGATTGACGAACTCGTGAAATTCGTGTTGCATCTGAAAGTAGAAACCCGCCCCATTACAATGGTGTGTGTACTTTTCCCCTAGGCCATTCCAGTTATTGGTTTCGAGTATCAGAATTGCGAAAATTTTGATGGTTTCTCAACCATTCCTTAACTTCAAACTCCCATACCTCGCGAACGGATTGACGAACTCGGGAAATTCCTACTGCATCTGAAGGCAGAAACTCGCCCTATTACAACGGTATGGGTATTTTTGCTCTAGACCATAGAAGTTATTGGTTTCGAGTATCAGACTTGCGAAAACTTTGATGGTTTCTCAACCACTCCTTAACTTCAAACTCCCATATCTCGCGAACGGATTGACGAACTCGAGAAACTCCTGTTGCATCTGAAAGTAGAAACTTGCCCGATTACATTGGTGAGTGTACTTTTCCCCTAGGCCATTCCAGTTATTGGTATCGAGTATCAGACTTGCGAAAATTTTGATGGTTTCTCAACCATTCCTTAACTTCAAACTCCCATTTTTCGCGAACGGATTGACGAACTCGAGAAATTCCTGTTGCATCTGAAAGTAGAAACTCGCCCGATTACAATGGTGTGTGTACTCTTCCCCTAGGCCATTCCAGTTATTGGTTTCTAGTATCAGACTTGCGAAAATTTTGATTGTTTGTCAACCATTCCATAAATTCACACTTCCATATCTCGCGAACGGATTGACGAACTCGAGAAATTTCGGTTGCATCTGAAAGCAGAAACTCGCCCGATTACAACGGTATATGCATTTTTGCCCTAGGCCATTGCAGTTAATGGTTTCGAGTATCAGACATGCGAAAATTTTGATGGTTTCTCAACCATTCCTCAATTTCAAACTCGCATATCTCGCGAACGGATTGACGAACTAGAGAAATTCCTGTTGCATCTGAAAGTAGAATCTCTCCCGATTACAATGGTGTGTGTACTTTTCCCCTGGGCCATTCAAGTTATTGGTTTCGTGTATCAGACTTGCGAACATTTTGGTGGTTTCTCAACCATTCCTTAACTTCAAACTCCCATACCTCGCGAACGGATTGACGAACTCGAGAAATTCCTACTGCATCTGAAGTCAGAAACTCGCCCGATTACAATGGTGTGTGTACTTTTCCCCTCGGCCATTCCAGTTATTGGTTTCGGGTATCAGACTTGCGAAAATTTTGATGGTTTCTCAACCATTCCTTAACTTCAAACTCCCATTTTTCGCGAACGGATTGACGAACTCGAGAAATTCCTGTTGCATCTGAAAGTAGAAACTCGCCCGATTACAATGGTGTGTGTACTCTTCCCCTAGGCCATTCCAGTTATTGGTTTCTAGTATCAGACTTGCGAAAATTTTGATTGTTTGTCAACCATTCCATAAATTCACACTTCCATATCTCGCGAACGGATTGACGAACTCGAGAAATTTCTGTTGCATCTGAAAGCAGAAACTCGCCCGATTACAACGGTATGTGTATTTTTGCCCTAGGCCATTGCAGTTAATGGTTTCGAGTATCAGACATGCGAAAATTTTGATGGTTTCTCAACCATTCCTCAATTTCAAACTCGCATATCTCGCGAACGGATTGACGAACTAGAGAAATTCCTGTTGCATCTGAAAGTAGAAGCTCTCCCGATTACAATGGTGTGTGTACTTTTCCCCTAGGGCATTCTAGTCATTGGTTTCGAGTATCAGACTTGCGAAAATTTTGATGGTTTCTCAACCATTCCTCAATTTCAAACTCGCATATCTCGCGAACGGATTGACGAACTCGAGAAATTCCTGTTGCATCTGAAAGCAGAAACTCGCCCGATTACAAAGGTGTCTGTATTTTTGCCCTAGACCATAGTAGTTATTGGTTTCGAGTATCAGATTCCGAAAATTTTGATGGTTTCTCAACCATTCCTTATCTTCAAACTCCCATATCTCGCGAACGGATTGGCGAACTCGAGAAATTCCGGTTGCATCTGAAAGTGGAAACTCGCCCGATTACAATGGTGTGTGTACTTTTCCCCTAGGCTATTCCAGTTATTGGTTTCTAGTATCAGACTTGCGAAAATTTTGATTGTTTGTCAACCATTCCATAACTTCACACTTCCATATCTCGCGAACGGATTGGCGAACTCGAGAAATTCCAGTTGCATCTGAAAGTGGAAATTCGCCCGATTACAATGGTGTGTGTACTTTTGCCCCAGGCCATTGTAGTTATTGGTTTCGAGTATCAGACTTGCGAAAATTTTGATGGATTCTCAACCATTCCTTAACTTCAAACTCCCATATCTCGCGAACGGATTGACGAACTCGAGAAATTCCTGTTGCAACTGAAAGTAGAAACTCGCCCGATTACAACGGTATGTGTATTTTTGCCCTAGGCCATAGTAGTTATTGGTTTCGAGTATCAGACTTGCGAAAATTTTGATGGTTTCTCGACCATTCCTTAACTTCAAACTCCCATATTTCGCGAACGGATTGTCGAACTGGAGAAACTCCTGTTGCATCTGAAAGTAAAAACTCGCCCGATTACAATGGTGTGTGTGCTTTTCCCCTAGGCCATTCCAGTTATTCGTTTCGAGTAAGAGACTTGCAAAATTTTTATGGTTTCTCAACCATTCCTTAATTTCAGACTCGCATATCTCGCGAACGGAATGACGAACTCGAGAAATTCCTGTTGCATCTGAAAGCAGAAACTCGCCCGATTACAAAGGTATGTGTATTTTTGCCCTAGACCATAGTAGTTATTGGTTTCGAGTATCAGATTCCGAAAATTTTGAGGGTTTCTCAACCATTCCTTAACTTCAAGCTCCCATATCTCGCGAACGGATTGACGAACTCGAGAAATTCTTGTTGCATCAGAAAGTATAAACTCTCCCGATTACAATGGTGTGTGTACTTTTCCCCTAGGCCATTGTAGTCATTGATTTCGAGTATCAGACTTGCGAAAATTTTGATGGTTTCTCAACCATTCCTCAATTTCAAACTCCCATATCTCGCGAACGGATTGACAAACTCGAGAAATTCCTGTTGCGTCAGAAAGTATAATCCCTCCCGATTACAATGGTGTGTGTACTTTTCCCCTAGACAATAGTAGTTATTGGTTTCAAGTATCAGACTCCGAAAATTTTGATGGTTTCTCAACCATTCCTTAACTTCAAGCTCCCATATCTCGCGAACGGATTGACGAACTCGAGAAATTCTTGTTGCATCAGAAAGTATAAACTCTCCCGATTACAATGGTGTGTGTACTTTTCCCCTAGGCCATTGTAGTCATTGATTTCGAGTATCAGACTTGCGAAAATTTTGATGGTTTCTCAACCATTCCTCAATTTCAAACTCCCATATCTCGCGATCGGATTGACGAACTCGAGAAACTCCCGTTGCATCTGAAAGTAGAAACTCGCCCGATCACAGTGGTGTGTCTGCTTTTCCCCTAGGCCATTCCAGTTATTTGTTTCGAGTATCAGACTTGCGAAAATTTTGATGGCTTCTCAACCATTCCTTAACTTCAAACTCCCATATCTCGCGAACGGTTTGGCGAACTCGAGAAATTCCTGTTGCATCTGAAAGTAGAAACTCGCCCGATTACAATGATGTGTGTACTTTTCCCCTAGGCCATTCCAGTTATTGGTTTCGAGTATCAGATTTGCGAAAATTTTGATGGATTCTCAACCATTCCTTAACTTCAAACTCGCATATCTCAGGAACGGATTGACGAACTCTCGAAATTCCTGTTGTATCTGAAAGTAGAAACTCGCCCGATTACAACGGTGTGTGTGCTTTACCCCTAGGCCATTCCAGTTATAGGTTTCGAGTATCAGACCAGCGAAAATTTTGACGGTTTCTCAACCATTACTTAACTTCGAACTCCCATATCTCGCGAGCGGATTGACGCACTCGAGATATTCCTGTTGCATCTGAATGTAGAAACTCGCCCGATTGCAACGGTATGTGTTCTTTTCCACTAGGCCATTCCAGTTATTCGTTTCTAGCATCAGAATTGCGAAAATTTTGATGGATTCTCAACCGTCTCTTAACTCCAGACTCCCATATCTCGCGAACGGATTGACGAACTCGAGAAATTCCTGTTGCATCTGAAAGTAGAAACTCGCCCGATTACAACGGTATGTGTATTTTTCCCCTAGGTCCTTGTAGTTATTGGTTTCGAGTATCAGACTTGCGAAGATTTTGATGCTTTATCAACCATTCCTTAACTTCAAACTCCCACATCTCGCGAACGGATTGACGAACTGGAGAAATTCCTGTTGCATCTGAGAGTAGAAACTCTTCCGATTACAAAGGTGTGTGTTCTTTACCCCTAGGCCATTCCAGTTATAGGTTTCGAGTATCAGACCAGCGAAAATTTTGACGGTTTCTCAACCATTACTTAACTTCGAACTCCCATATCTCGCGAGCGGATTGACGCACTCGAGATATTCCTGTTGCATCTGAATGTAGAAACTCGCCCGATTGCAACGGTATGTGTTCTTTTTCACTAGGCCATTCCAGTTATTCGTTTCTAGCATCAGAATTGCGAAAATTTTGATGGATCCTCAACCGTCTCTTAACTCCAGACTCACATATCTCGCGAACGGATTGACGAACTCGAGAAATTCCTGTTGCATCTGAAAGCAGAAACTCGCCCGATTACAACGGTATGTGTATTTTTCCCCTAGGTCTTTGTAGTTATTGGTTTCGAGTATCAGACTTGCGAAGATTTTGATGCTTTGTCAACCATTCCTTAACTTCAAACTCCCACATCTCGCGAACGGATTGACGAACTGGAGAAATTCCTGTTGCATCTGAGAGTAGAAACTCTCCCGATTACAAAGGTGTGTGTTCTTTACCCCTAGGCCATTCCAGTTATAGGTTTCGAGTATCAGACCAGCGAAAATTTTGACGGTTTCTCAACCATTACTTAACTTCGAACTCCCATATCTCGCGAGCGGGTTGACGCACTCGAGATATTCCTGTTGCATCTGAATGTAGAAACTCGCCCGATTGCAACGGTATGTGTTCTTTTCCACTAGGCCATTCCAGTTATTCGTTTCTAGCATCAGAATTGTGAAAATTTTGATGGATTCTCAGCCGTCTCTTAATTCCAGACTCCCATATCTCGCGAACGGATTGCAGAACTCGAAAAATTCCTATTGCATCTGAAAGCAGATACTCGCCGGATTACAACGCTCTGTGTATTTTTCCCCTAGGCCATTCCAGTTATAGGTTTCGAGTATCAGACCAGCGAAAATTTTGATGGATTCTCAACCATTCCTTCACTTCAAACTCCCATATCTCGCGAAAGGATTGACGAACTCGAGAAATTCCTGTTGCATCTGAAAGTAGAAGCTCGCCCGATTATAATGGTTTGTGTGCTTTTCCCCTAGGCCATTCCAGTTATAGGTTTCGAGTATCAGACCAGCGCAAATTTTGATGGTTTCTCAACCATTCCTTCACTTCAAACTCCCATATCTCGCGAAAGGATTGACGAACTCGAGATATTCCTGTTGCATCTGAAAGCAGAAAGTCGCCCGATTACAACGGTATCTGTATTCTTGCCCTAGGCTATAGTAGTTATTGGTTTCGAGTAACAGACTTGCCAAAATATAGATGGTTTCTCAACCATTCCTAAACTTCAAACTCCCATATCTCGCGAACGGATTGACGAACACGAGAAATTTCGGTTGCATCTGGAAGAAGAAACTCTCCCGATTACAACGGTATGTGTATTTTTGCCCTAGGCCACAGTAGTTATTGGTTTCGAGTATCAGACTTGCGAAAATTTTGATGGTTTCTCAAGCATTCCTTAACTTCAAACTCCCATAGCTCGCGAACGGATTGACGAACTCCATTATTTCCTGTTGCATCTGAAAGTAGAAAGTCGACCGATTACAATGGTGTGTGTACTTTTCCCCCAGGTCATTCCAGTTATCCGTTTCTAGCATCAGAATTGCGAAAATTTTGATGGTTTCTCAACCATTCGTTAACTTCAAACTCCCATATCTCGCGAACGGATTGACATACTCGAGAAATTCCTGTTGCATCTGAAAGTAGAAAGTCGACCGATTAGAATGGTGTGTGTACGTTTCCCCTAGGTCATTCCAGTTATTCCTTTCTAGCATCAGAATTGCGAAAATTTTGATGGTTTCTCAACCATTCCTTAACTTCAAACTCCCATATCTCGCGAACGCATTGACATACTCGAGAGATTCCTGTTGCATCTGAAAGTAGAAACTCGCCCGATTACAAAGTTATGTGTATTTTTCCGCTAGGCCTTTGTAGTTATTGGTTTCGAGTATCAGACTTGGGAAAATTTTGATGGTTTCTCAACCATTCCTTAACTTCAAACTCCCATATCTCGCGAACGGATTGAAGAACTCGATTATTTCCCGTTGCATCTGAAATTAGAAACTCGACCGATTAGAATGGTGTGTGTACTTTTCCCCTAGGTGATTCCAGTTATCCGTTTCTAGCATCAGAATTGCGAAAATTTTGATGGTTTCTCAACCATTCGTTAACTTCAAACTCCCATATCTCGCGAACGGATTGACATACTCGAGAAATTCCTGTTGCATCTGAAAGTAGAAACTCGCCCAATTACCCAGGTATGTGTATTTTTCCCCTAGGCCACAGTAGTTATTGTTTTCGAGTATCAGACTTGCGAAAATTGTGATTGTTTCTCAACCGTTCCTTAATTTCAAACTTCCATATCTCGCGAACGGATTGACGAGCTCGAGAAATTCCTGTTGCATCTGAAAGTAGAAACTCGCCCCATTGCAAAGGTAAGTGTATTTTTCCCCTAGGCCTTTGTAGTTATTGGTTTCGAGTATCAGACTTGGGAAAATTTTGATGGTTTCTCAACCATTCCTTAACTTCAGACTCCCATATCTCGCGAACGGATTGACATACTCGTGAAATTCCTGTTGCATCTGAAAGTAGAAACTCGCCCAATTACAAAGGTAAGTGAATTTTCCGCTAGGCCACAGTAGTTATTGGTTTCGAGTATCCGACTTGCGGAAATTGTGATTGTTTCTCACACATTCCTTAACTTCAAACTCCCATATCTCGCGAACGGATTGACGAACACGAGAAATTCCGGTTGCACCTGGAAGAAGAAACTCTTCCGATTACAACGGTATGTGTATTTTTCCCCTAAGCCTTTGTAGTTATTGGTTTCGAGTATCGGATTTGCGAAAATTTTGATGGTCTCTCAACCATATCTTAACTTCAAACTCCCATATCTCGCGAACGGATTGACGAACTCGAGAAATCCCTGTTGCATCTGAAAGCAGCAGCTCGCCCGATTACAACGGTATGTGTATTTTTGCCCTAAGTCATAGTAGTTATTGATTTCGAGTATCAGACTCCGAAAATTTTGATGGTTTCTCAACCATTCCTTAACTTCAAGCTCCCATATCTCGCGAACGGATTGACGAACTCGAGAAATTCTTGTTGCATCAGAAAGTATAAACTCTCCCGATTACAATGGTGTGTGTACTTTTCCCCTAGGCCATTCCAGTTATTCGTTTCGAGTAAGAGACTTGCAAAATTTTTATGGTTTCTCAACCATTCCTTAATTTCAGACTCGCATATCTCGCGAACGGAATGACGAACTCGAGAAATTCCTGTTGCATCTGAAAGCAGAAACTCGCCCGATTACAAAGGTATGTGTATTTTTGCCCTAGACCATAGTAGTTATTGGTTTCGAGTATCAGATTCCGAAAATTTTGAGGGTTTCTCAACCATTCCTTAACTTCAAGCTCCCATATCTCGCGAACGGATTGACGAACTCGAGAAATTCTTGTTGCATCAGAAAGTATAAACTCTCCCGATTACAATGGTGTGTGTACTTTTCCCCTAGGCCATTGTAGTCATTGATTTCGAGTATCAGACTTGCGAAAATTTTGATGGTTTCTCAACCATTCCTCAATTTCAAACTCCCATATCTCGCGAACGGATTGACAAACTCGAGAAATTCCTGTTGCGTCAGAAAGTATAATCCCTCCCGATTACAATGGTGTGTGTACTTTTCCCCTAGACAATAGTAGTTATTGGTTTCAAGTATCAGACTCCGAAAATTTTGATGGTTTCTCAACCATTCCTTAACTTCAAGCTCCCATATCTCGCGAACGGATTGACGAACTCGAGAAATTCTTGTTGCATCAGAAAGTATAAACTCTCCCGATTACAATGGTGTGTGTACTTTTCCCCTAGGCCATTGTAGTCATTGATTTCGAGTATCAGACTTGCGAAAATTTTGATGGTTTCTCAACCATTCCTCAATTTCAAACTCCCATATCTCGCGATCGGATTGACGAACTCGAGAAACTCCCGTTGCATCTGAAAGTAGAAACTCGCCCGATCACAGTGGTGTGTCTGCTTTTCCCCTAGGCCATTCCAGTTATTTGTTTCGAGTATCAGACTTGCGAAAATTTTGATGGCTTCTCAACCATTCCTTAACTTCAAACTCCCATATCTCGCGAACGGTTTGGCGAACTCGAGAAATTCCTGTTGCATCTGAAAGTAGAAACTCGCCCGATTACAATGATGTGTGTACTTTTCCCCTAGGCCATTCCAGTTATTGGTTTCGAGTATCAGATTTGCGAAAATTTTGATGGATTCTCAACCATTCCTTAACTTCAAACTCGCATATCTCAGGAACGGATTGACGAACTCTCGAAATTCCTGTTGTATCTGAAAGTAGAAACTCGCCCGATTACAACGGTGTGTGTGCTTTACCCCTAGGCCATTCCAGTTATAGGTTTCGAGTATCAGACCAGCGAAAATTTTGACGGTTTCTCAACCATTACTTAACTTCGAACTCCCATATCTCGCGAGCGGATTGACGCACTCGAGATATTCCTGTTGCATCTGAATGTAGAAACTCGCCCGATTGCAACGGTATGTGTTCTTTTCCACTAGGCCATTCCAGTTATTCGTTTCTAGCATCAGAATTGCGAAAATTTTGATGGATTCTCAACCGTCTCTTAACTCCAGACTCCCATATCTCGCGAACGGATTGACGAACTCGAGAAATTCCTGTTGCATCTGAAAGTAGAAACTCGCCCGATTACAACGGTATGTGTATTTTTCCCCTAGGTCCTTGTAGTTATTGGTTTCGAGTATCAGACTTGCGAAGATTTTGATGCTTTATCAACCATTCCTTAACTTCAAACTCCCACATCTCGCGAACGGATTGACGAACTGGAGAAATTCCTGTTGCATCTGAGAGTAGAAACTCTTCCGATTACAAAGGTGTGTGTTCTTTACCCCTAGGCCATTCCAGTTATAGGTTTCGAGTATCAGACCAGCGAAAATTTTGACGGTTTCTCAACCATTACTTAACTTCGAACTCCCATATCTCGCGAGCGGATTGACGCACTCGAGATATTCCTGTTGCATCTGAATGTAGAAACTCGCCCGATTGCAACGGTATGTGTTCTTTTTCACTAGGCCATTCCAGTTATTCGTTTCTAGCATCAGAATTGCGAAAATTTTGATGGATCCTCAACCGTCTCTTAACTCCAGACTCACATATCTCGCGAACGGATTGACGAACTCGAGAAATTCCTGTTGCATCTGAAAGCAGAAACTCGCCCGATTACAACGGTATGTGTATTTTTCCCCTAGGTCTTTGTAGTTATTGGTTTCGAGTATCAGACTTGCGAAGATTTTGATGCTTTGTCAACCATTCCTTAACTTCAAACTCCCACATCTCGCGAACGGATTGACGAACTGGAGAAATTCCTGTTGCATCTGAGAGTAGAAACTCTCCCGATTACAAAGGTGTGTGTTCTTTACCCCTAGGCCATTCCAGTTATAGGTTTCGAGTATCAGACCAGCGAAAATTTTGACGGTTTCTCAACCATTACTTAACTTCGAACTCCCATATCTCGCGAGCGGGTTGACGCACTCGAGATATTCCTGTTGCATCTGAATGTAGAAACTCGCCCGATTGCAACGGTATGTGTTCTTTTCCACTAGGCCATTCCAGTTATTCGTTTCTAGCATCAGAATTGTGAAAATTTTGATGGATTCTCAGCCGTCTCTTAATTCCAGACTCCCATATCTCGCGAACGGATTGCAGAACTCGAAAAATTCCTATTGCATCTGAAAGCAGATACTCGCCGGATTACAACGCTCTGTGTATTTTTCCCCTAGGCCATTCCAGTTATAGGTTTCGAGTATCAGACCAGCGAAAATTTTGATGGATTCTCAACCATTCCTTCACTTCAAACTCCCATATCTCGCGAAAGGATTGACGAACTCGAGAAATTCCTGTTGCATCTGAAAGTAGAAGCTCGCCCGATTATAATGGTTTGTGTGCTTTTCCCCTAGGCCATTCCAGTTATAGGTTTCGAGTATCAGACCAGCGCAAATTTTGATGGTTTCTCAACCATTCCTTCACTTCAAACTCCCATATCTCGCGAAAGGATTGACGAACTCGAGATATTCCTGTTGCATCTGAAAGCAGAAAGTCGCCCGATTACAACGGTATCTGTATTCTTGCCCTAGGCTATAGTAGTTATTGGTTTCGAGTAACAGACTTGCCAAAATATAGATGGTTTCTCAACCATTCCTAAACTTCAAACTCCCATATCTCGCGAACGGATTGACGAACACGAGAAATTTCGGTTGCATCTGGAAGAAGAAACTCTCCCGATTACAACGGTATGTGTATTTTTGCCCTAGGCCACAGTAGTTATTGGTTTCGAGTATCAGACTTGCGAAAATTTTGATGGTTTCTCAAGCATTCCTTAACTTCAAACTCCCATAGCTCGCGAACGGATTGACGAACTCCATTATTTCCTGTTGCATCTGAAAGTAGAAAGTCGACCGATTACAATGGTGTGTGTACTTTTCCCCCAGGTCATTCCAGTTATCCGTTTCTAGCATCAGAATTGCGAAAATTTTGATGGTTTCTCAACCATTCGTTAACTTCAAACTCCCATATCTCGCGAACGGATTGACATACTCGAGAAATTCCTGTTGCATCTGAAAGTAGAAAGTCGACCGATTAGAATGGTGTGTGTACGTTTCCCCTAGGTCATTCCAGTTATTCCTTTCTAGCATCAGAATTGCGAAAATTTTGATGGTTTCTCAACCATTCCTTAACTTCAAACTCCCATATCTCGCGAACGCATTGACATACTCGAGAGATTCCTGTTGCATCTGAAAGTAGAAACTCGCCCGATTACAAAGTTATGTGTATTTTTCCGCTAGGCCTTTGTAGTTATTGGTTTCGAGTATCAGACTTGGGAAAATTTTGATGGTTTCTCAACCATTCCTTAACTTCAAACTCCCATATCTCGCGAACGGATTGAAGAACTCGATTATTTCCCGTTGCATCTGAAATTAGAAACTCGACCGATTAGAATGGTGTGTGTACTTTTCCCCTAGGTGATTCCAGTTATCCGTTTCTAGCATCAGAATTGCGAAAATTTTGATGGTTTCTCAACCATTCGTTAACTTCAAACTCCCATATCTCGCGAACGGATTGACATACTCGAGAAATTCCTGTTGCATCTGAAAGTAGAAACTCGCCCAATTACCCAGGTATGTGTATTTTTCCCCTAGGCCACAGTAGTTATTGTTTTCGAGTATCAGACTTGCGAAAATTGTGATTGTTTCTCAACCGTTCCTTAATTTCAAACTTCCATATCTCGCGAACGGATTGACGAGCTCGAGAAATTCCTGTTGCATCTGAAAGTAGAAACTCGCCCCATTGCAAAGGTAAGTGTATTTTTCCCCTAGGCCTTTGTAGTTATTGGTTTCGAGTATCAGACTTGGGAAAATTTTGATGGTTTCTCAACCATTCCTTAACTTCAGACTCCCATATCTCGCGAACGGATTGACATACTCGTGAAATTCCTGTTGCATCTGAAAGTAGAAACTCGCCCAATTACAAAGGTAAGTGAATTTTCCGCTAGGCCACAGTAGTTATTGGTTTCGAGTATCCGACTTGCGGAAATTGTGATTGTTTCTCACACATTCCTTAACTTCAAACTCCCATATCTCGCGAACGGATTGACGAACACGAGAAATTCCGGTTGCACCTGGAAGAAGAAACTCTTCCGATTACAACGGTATGTGTATTTTTCCCCTAAGCCTTTGTAGTTATTGGTTTCGAGTATCGGATTTGCGAAAATTTTGATGGTCTCTCAACCATATCTTAACTTCAAACTCCCATATCTCGCGAACGGATTGACGAACTCGAGAAATCCCTGTTGCATCTGAAAGCAGCAGCTCGCCCGATTACAACGGTATGTGTATTTTTGCCCTAAGTCATAGTAGTTATTGATTTCGAGTATCAGACTTGCGAAAATTTTGACGGTTTCTCATCCATTCCTTAACTTCAAACTCCCATATCTCGCGAATGGATAGACGAACTCGAGAATTTCCTGTTGCATCTGAAAGTAGAAACTCGACCGATTACAATGGTGTGTGTACTTTCCGCCTAGGCCACTCCAGTTATTCGTTTCGAGTATCAGAATTGCGAAAATTTTGATGGTTTCTCAACCATCTCTTAAATCCAAACTCCGATATTTCGCTAACGGATAGCCGAATTCGAAAAATTTCTGTTGCGTCTGAAAGCAGAAACTCTCCCGATTAGAACGGTATGTGCATTTTTCCCCTAGGCCATTGTAGTTATTGGTTTCGAGTATCAGACTTGCGAAAATTTTGATGGATTCTCAACCATTCCTTAACTTCAAACTCCCATATCTCGCGAACGGATTGACGAACTCGTGAAATTCGTGTTGCATCTGAAAGTAGAAACCCGCCCCATTACAATGGTGTGTGTACTTTTCCCCTAGGCCATTCCAGTTATTGGTTTCGAGTATCAGAATTGCGAAAATTTTGATGGTTTCTCAACCATTCCTTAACTTCAAACTCCCATACCTCGCGAACGGATTGACGAACTCGAGAAATTCCTACTGCATCTGAAGGCAGAAACTCGCCCTATTACAACGGTATGGGTATTTTTGCTCTAGACCATAGAAGTTATTGGTTTCGAGTATCAGACTTGCGAAAACTTTGATGGTTTCTCAACCACTCCTTAACTTCAAACTCCCATATCTCGCGAACGGATTGACGAACTCGAGAAATTCCTGTTGCATCTGAAAGTAGAAACTTGCCCGATTGCAACGGTATGTGTTCTTTTCCACTAGGCCATTCCAGTTATTCGTTTCTAGCATCAGAATTGCGAAAATTTTGATGGATTCTCAACCGTCTCTTAACTCCAGACTCCCATATCTCGCGAACGGATTGACGAACTCGAGAAATTCCTGTTGCATCTGAAAGTAGAAACTCGCCCGATTACAACGGTATGTGTATTTTTCCCCTAGGTCCTTGTAGTTATTGGTTTCGAGTATCAGACTTGCGAAGATTTTGATGCTTTATCAACCATTCCTTAACTTCAAACTCCCACATCTCGCGAACGGATTGACGAACTGGAGAAATTCCTGTTGCATCTGAGAGTAGAAACTCTTCCGATTACAAAGGTGTGTGTTCTTTACCCCTAGGCCATTCCAGTTATAGGTTTCGAGTATCAGACCAGCGAAAATTTTGACGGTTTCTCAACCATTACTTAACTTCGAACTCCCATATCTCGCGAGCGGATTGACGCACTCGAGATATTCCTGTTGCATCTGAATGTAGAAACTCGCCCGATTGCAACGGTATGTGTTCTTTTTCACTAGGCCATTCCAGTTATTCGTTTCTAGCATCAGAATTGCGAAAATTTTGATGGATCCTCAACCGTCTCTTAACTCCAGACTCCCATATCTCGCGAACGGATTGACGAACTCGAGAAATTCCTGTTGCATCTGAAAGCAGAAACTCGCCCGATTACAACGGTATGTGTATTTTTCCCCTAGGTCTTTGTAGTTATTGGTTTCGAGTATCAGACTTGCGAAGATTTTGATGCTTTGTCAACCATTCCTTAACTTCAAACTCCCACATCTCGCGAACGGATTGACGAACTGGAGAAATTCCTGTTGCATCTGAGAGTAGAAACTCTCCCGATTACAAAGGTGTGTGTTCTTTACCCCTAGGCCATTCCAGTTATAGGTTTCGAGTATCAGACCAGCGAAAATTTTGACGGTTTCTCAACCATTACTTAACTTCGAACTCCCATATCTCGCGAGCGGGTTGACGCACTCGAGATATTCCTGTTGCATCTGAATGTAGAAACTCGCCCGATTGCAACGGTATGTGTTCTTTTCCACTAGGCCATTCCAGTTATTCGTTTCTAGCATCAGAATTGTGAAAATTTTGATGGATTCTCAACCGTCTCTTAACTCCAGACTCCCATATCTCGCGAACGGATTGCAGAACTCGAAAAATTCCTATTGCATCTGAAAGCAGATACTCGCCGGATTACAACGCTCTGTGTATTTTTCCCCTAGGCCATTCCAGTTATAGGTTTCGAGTATCAGACCAGCGAAAATTTTGATGGATTCTCAACCATTCCTTCACTTCAAACTCCCATATCTCGCGAAAGGATTGACGAACTCGAGAAATTCCTATTGCATCTGAAAGTAGAAGCTCGCCCGATTATAATGGTTTGTGTGCTTTTCCCCTAGGCCATTCCAGTTATAGGTTTCGAGTATCAGACCAGCGCAAATTTTGATGGTTTCTCAACCATTCCTTCACTTCAAACTCCCATATCTCGCGAAAGGATTGACGAACTCGAGATATTCCTGTTGCATCTGAAAGCAGAAAGTCGCCCGATTACAACGGTATCTGTATTCTTGCCCTAGGCTATAGTAGTTATTGGTTTCGAGTAACAGACTTGCCAAAATATAGATGGTTTCTCAACCATTCCTAAACTTCAAACTCCCATATCTCGCGAACGGATTGACGAACACGAGAAATTTCGGTTGCATCTGGAAGAAGAAACTCTCCCGATTACAACGGTATGTGTATTTTTGCCCTAGGCCACAGTAGTTATTGGTTTCGAGTATCAGACTTGCGAAAATTTTGATGGTTTCTCAAGCATTCCTTAACTTCAAACTCCCATAGCTCGCGAACGGATTGACGAACTCCATTATTTCCTGTTGCATCTGAAAGTAGAAAGTCGACCGATTACAATGGTGTGTGTACTTTTCCCCCAGGTCATTCCAGTTATCCGTTTCTAGCATCAGAATTGCGAAAATTTTGATGGTTTCTCAACCATTCGTTAACTTCAAACTCCCATATCTCGCGAACGGATTGACATACTCGAGAAATTCCTGTTGCATCTGAAAGTAGAAAGTCGACCGATTAGAATGGTGTGTGTACGTTTCCCCTAGGTCATTCCAGTTATTCCTTTCTAGCATCAGAATTGCGAAAATTTTGATGGTTTCTCAACCATTCCTTAACTTCAAACTCCCATATCTCGCGAACGCATTGACATACTCGAGAGATTCCTGTTGCATCTGAAAGTAGAAACTCGCCCGATTACAAAGTTATGTGTATTTTTCCGCTAGGCCTTTGTAGTTATTGGTTTCGAGTATCAGACTTGGGAAAATTTTGATGGTTTCTCAACCATTCCTTAACTTCAAACTCCCATATCTCGCGAACGGATTGAAGAACTCGATTATTTCCCGTTGCATCTGAAATTAGAAACTCGACCGATTAGAATGGTGTGTGTACTTTTCCCCTAGGTGATTCCAGTTATCCGTTTCTAGCATCAGAATTGCGAAAATTTTGATGGTTTCTCAACCATTCGTTAACTTCAAACTCCCATATCTCGCGAACGGATTGACATACTCGAGAAATTCCTGTTGCATCTGAAAGTAGAAACTCGCCCAATTACCCAGGTATGTGTATTTTTCCCCTAGGCCACAGTAGTTATTGTTTTCGAGTATCAGACTTGCGAAAATTGTGATTGTTTCTCAACCGTTCCTTAATTTCAAACTTCCATATCTCGCGAACGGATTGACGAGCTCGAAAAATTCCTGTTGCATCTGAAAGTAGAAACTCGCCCGATTACAAAGGTATGTGTATTTTTCCCCTAGGCCTTTGTAGTTATTGGTTTCGAGTATCAGACTTGCGAAAATTGTGATTGTTTCTCAACCGTTCCTTAATTTCAAACTCCCATATCTCGCGAACGGATTGACGAGCTCGAGAAATTCCTGTTGCATCTGAAAGTAGAAACTCGCCCCATTGCAAAGGTAAGTGTATTTTTCCCCTAGGCCTTTGTAGTTATTGGTTTCGAGTATCAGACTTGGGAAAATTTTGATGGTTTCTCAACCATTCCTTAACTTCAGACTCCCATATCTCGCGAACGGATTGACATACTCGTGAAATTCCTGTTGCATCTGAAAGTAGAAACTCGCCCAATTACAAAGGTAAGTGTATTTTTCCGCTAGGCCACAGTAGTTATTGGTTTCGAGTATCCGACTTGCGGAAATTGTGATTGTTTCTCACACATTCCTTAACTTCAAACTCCCATATCTCGCGAACGGATTGACGAACACGAGAAATTCCGGTTGCACCTGGAAGAAGAAACTCTTCCGATTACAACGGTATGTGTATTTTTCCCCTAAGCCTTTGTAGTTATTGGTTTCGAGTATCGGATTTGCGAAAATTTTGATGGTCTCTCAACCATTTCTTAACTTCAAACTCCCATATCTCGCGAACGGACTGACGAACTCGAGAAATTCCTGTTGCATCTGAAAGTAGAAACTCGACCGATTACAATGGTGTGTGTACTTTCCGCCTAGGCCACTCCAGTTATAGGTTTCGAGTATCAGACCAGCGAAAATTTTGACGGTTTCTCAACCATTACTTAACTTCGAACTCCCATATCTCGCGAGCGGATTGACGCACTCGAGATATTCCTGTTGCATCTGAATGTAGAAACTCGCCCGATTGCAACGGTATGTGTTCTTTTCCACTAGGCCATTCCAGTTATTCGTTTCTAGCATCAGAATTGCGAAAATTTTGATGGATTCTCAACCATTCCTTAACTTCAAACTCCCATATCTCGCGAACGGATTGACGAACTCGAGAAATTCCTGTTGCATCTGAAAGCAGAAACTCGCCCGATTACAACAGTATGTGTATTTTTGCCCTAGGCAATAGTAGTTATTCGTTTCGTGTATCAGACTTGCGAAAATTTTGATGGTTTCTCAACCATCTCTTAAATCCAAACTCCGATATTTCGCTAACGGATAGCCGAATTCGAAAGTTTCTGTTGCGTCTGAAAGCAGAAACTCTCCCGATTAGAACGGTATGTGCATTTTTCCCCTAGGCCATTGTAGTTATTGGTTTCGAGTATCAGACTTGCGAAAATTTTGATGGATTCTCAACCATTCCTTAACTTCAAACTCCCATATCTCGCGAACGGATTGACGAACTCGTGAAATTCGTGTTGCATCTGAAAGTAGAAACCCGCCCCATTACAATGGTGTGTGTACTTTTCCCCTGGGCCATTCCAGTTATTGGTTTCGAGTATCAGAATTGCGAAAATTTTGATGGTTTCTCAACCATTCCTTAACTTCAAACTCCCATACCTCGCGAACGGATTGACGAACTCGAGAAATTCCTACTGCATCTGAAGGCAGAAACTCGCCCTATTACAACGGTATGGGTATTTTTGCTCTAGACCATAGAAGTTATTGGTTTCGAGTATCAGACTTGCGAAAACTTTGATGGTTTCTCAACCACTCCTTAACTTCAAACTCCCATATCTCGCGAACGGATTGACGAACTCGAGAAATTCCTGTTGCATCTGAAAGTAGAAACTTGCCCGATTACATTGGTGAGTGTACTTTTCCCCTAGGCCATTCCAGTTATTGGTATCGAGTATCAGACTTGCGAAAATTTTGATGGTTTCTCAACCATTCCTTAATTTCAAACTCCAATATCTCGCGAACGGACTGACGAACTCGAGAAATTCCTGTTGAATCTGAAAGTAGAAACCTGCCCGATTACATTGGTGTGTGTACTTTTCCCCTAGGCCATTCCAGTTATTGGTTTCGAGTATCAGACTTGCGAAGATTTTGATGGTTTCTCAACCATTCCTTAACTTCAAACTCCAATATCTCGCGAACGGACTGACGAACACGGGAAATTCCTGTTCCATCTGAAAGTTGAAACTCGCCCGATTACAACGGTATGGGTATTTTTGCTCTAGACCATAGTAGTCATTGGTTTCGAGTATCAGACTTGCGAAAACTTTGATGGTTTCTCAACCATTCCTTAACTTCAAACTCCCATATCTCGCGAACGGATTGACGAACTCGAGAAATTCCTGTTGCATCTGAAAGTAGAAACTCGCCCGATTACATTGGTGAGTGTACTTTTCCCCTAGGCCATTCAAGTTATTGGTTTCGAGTATCAGACTTGCGAAAATTTTGATGGTTTCTCAACCATTCCTTAACTTCAAACTCCCATACCTCGCGAACGGTTTGACGAACTCGAGAAGTTCCTACTGCATCTGAAGTCAGAAACTCGCCCGATTACAATGGTGTGTGTACTTTTCCCCTAGGCCATTCCAGTTATTGGTTTCGGGTATCAGACTTGCGAAAATTTTGATGGTTTCTCAACCATTCCTTAACTTCAAACTCCCATTTTTCGCGAACGGATTGACGAACTCGAGAAATTCCTGTTGCATCTGAAAGTAGAAACTCGCCCGATTACAATGGTGTGTGTACTCTTCCCCTAGGGCATTCCAGTTATTGGTTTCTAGTATCAGACTTGCGAAAATTTTGATTGTTTGTCAACCACTCCATAAATTCACACTTCCATATCTCGCGAACGGATTGACGAACTCGAGAAATTTCTGTTGCATCTGAAAGCAGAAACTCGCCCAATTACAACGGTATGTGTATTTTTGCCCTAGGCCATTGCAGTTAATGGTTTCGAGTATCAGACATGCGAAAATTTTGATGGTTTCTCAACCATTCCTCAATTTCAAACTCGCATATCTCGCGAACGGATTGACGAACTAGAGAAATTCCTGTTGCATCTGAAAGTAGAAGCTCTCCCGATTACAATGGTGTGTGTACTTTTCCCCTAGGGCATTGTAGTCATTGGTTTCGAGTATCAGACTTGCGAAAACTTTGATGGTTTCTCAACCATTCCTTAACTTCAAACTCCCATATCTCGCGAACGGATTGACGAACTCGAGAAATTCCTGTTGCATCTGAAAGTAAAAACTCGCCCGATTACAATGATGGGTGTACTTTTCCCCTAGGCCATTCCGGTTATTGGTTTCGAGTATCAGATTTGCGAAAATTTTGATGGATTCTCAACCATTCCTTAACTTCAAACTCCCATATCTCGCGAACGGATTGACGAACTCGAGAAATTCCTGTTGCATCTGAAAGCAGAAACTCGCCCGATTACAACAGTATGTGTATTTTTGCCCTAGGCAATAGTAGTTATTGGTTTCGTGTATCAGACTTGCGAAAATTTTGATGGTTTCTCAACCACTCCTTAACTTCAAACTCCCATATCTCGCGAACGGATTGACGTACTCGAGAAATTCCTATTGTATCTGAAAGTAGAAACTTGCCCGATTACAATGGTGTGTGTACTTTTCCCCTAGGCCATTCCAGTTATTTGTTTCGAGTATCAGACTTGCGAAAATTTTGATGGCTTCTCAACCATTCCTTAACTTCAAACTCCCATATCTCGCGAACGGATTGACGAACTCGAGAAATTCCTGTTGCATCTGAAAGTAGAAACTCGCCCGATTACAATGATGTGTGTACTTTTCCCCTAGGCCATTCCAGTTATTGGTTTCGAGTATCAGATTTGCGAAAATTTTGATGGATTCTCAACCATTCCTTAACTTCAAACTCGCATATCTCAGGAACGGATTGACGAACTCGCGAAATTCCTGTTGTATCTGAAAGTAGAAACTCGCCCGATTACAACGGTGTGTGTGCTTTACCCCTAGGCCATTCTAGTTATAGGTTTCGAGTATCAGACCAGCGAAAATTTTGACGGTTTCTCAACCATTACTTAACTTCGAACTCCCATATCTCGCGAGCGGATTGACGCACTCGAGATATTCCTGTTGCATCTGAATGTAGAAACTCGCCCGATTGCAACGGTATGTGTTCTTTTCCACTAGGCCATTCCAGTTATTCGTTTCTAGCATCAGAATTGCGAAAATTTTGATGGATTCTCAACCATTCCTTAACTTCAAACTCCCATATCTCGCGAACGGATTGACGAACTCGAGAAATTCCTGTTGCATCTGAAAGCAGAAACTCGCCCGATTACAACAGTATGTGTATTTTTGCCCTAGGCAATAGTAGTTATTGGTTTCGTGTATCAGACTTGCGAAAATTTTGATGGTTTCTCAACCACTCCTTAACTTCAAACTCCCATATCTCGCGAACGGATTGACGTACTCGAGAAATTCCTATTGTATCTGAAAGTAGAAACTTGCCCGATTACAATGGTGTGTGTACTTTTCCCCTAGGCCATTCCAGTTATTTGTTTCGAGTATCAGACTTGCGAAAATTTTGATGGCTTCTCAACCATTCCTTAACTTCAAACTCCCATATCTCGCGAACGGATTGACGAACTCGAGAAATTCCTGTTGCATCTGAAAGTAGAAACTCGCCCGATTACAATGATGTGTGTACTTTTCCCCTAGGCCATTCCAGTTATTGGTTTCGAGTATCAGATTTGCGAAAATTTTGATGCTTTATCAACCATTCCTTGACTTCAAACTCCCACATCTCGCGAACGGATTGACGAACTGGAGAAATTCCTGTTGCATCTGAGAGTAGAAACTCGCCCGATTACAACGGTGTGTGTTCTTTACCCCTAGGCCATTCCAGTTATAGGTTTCGAGTATCAGACCAGCGAAAATTTTGACGGTTTCTCAACCATTACTTAACTTCGAACTCCCATATCTCGCGAGCGGGTTGACGCACTCGAGATATTCCTGTTGCATCTGAATGTAGAAACTCGCCCGATTGCAACGGTATGTGTTCTTTTCCACTAGGCCATTCCACTTATTCGTTTCTAGCATCAGAATTGCGAAAATTTTGATGGATTCTCAACCGTCTCTTAACTCCAGACTCCCATATCTCGCGAACGGATTGACGAACTCGAGAAATTCCTGTTCCATCTGAAAGTTGAAACTCGCCCGATTACAACGGTATGGGTATTTTTGCTCTAGACCATAGTAGTCATTGGTTTCGAGTATCAGACTTGCGAAAATTTTGATGGATTCTCAACCATTCCTTAACTTCAAACTCGCATATCTCAGGAACGGATTGACGAACTCGCGAAATTCCTGTTGTATCTGAAAGTAGAAACTCGCCCGATTACAACGGTGTGTGTGCTTTACCCCTAGGCCATTCTAGTTATAGGTTTCGAGTATCAGACCAGCGAAAATTTTGACGGTTTCTCAACCATTACTTAACTTCGAACTCCCATATCTCGCGAGCGGATTGACGCACTCGAGATATTCCTGTTGCATCTGAATGTAGAAACTCGCCCGATTGCAACGGTATGTGTTCTTTTCCACTAGGCCATTCCAGTTATTCGTTTCTAGCATCAGAATTGCGAAAATTTTGATGGATTCTCAACCATTCCTTAACTTCAAACTCCCATATCTCGCGAACGGATTGACGAACTCGAGAAATTCCTGTTGCATCTGAAAGCAGAAACTCGCCCGATTACAACAGTATGTGTATTTTTGCCCTAGGCAATAGTAGTTATTGGTTTCGTGTATCAGACTTGCGAAAATTTTGATGGTTTCTCAACCACTCCTTAACTTCAAACTCCCATATCTCGCGAACGGAATGACGTACTCGAGAAATTCCTATTGTATCTGAAAGTAGAAACTTGCCCGATTACAATGGTGTGTGTACTTTTCCCCTAGGCCATTCCAGTTATTTGTTTCGAGTATCAGACTTGCGAAAATTTTGATGGCTTCTCAACCATTCCTTAACTTCAAACTCCCATATCTCGCGAACGGATTGACGAACTCGAGAAATTCCTGTTGCATCTGAAAGTAGAAACTCGCCCGATTACAATGATGTGTGTACTTTTCCCCTAGGCCATTCCAGTTATTGGTTTCGAGTATCAGATTTGCGAAAATTTTGATGCTTTATCAACCATTCCTTGACTTCAAACTCCCACATCTCGCGAACGGATTGACGAACTGGAGAAATTCCTGTTGCATCTGAGAGTAGAAACTCGCCCGATTACAACGGTGTGTGTTCTTTACCCCTAGGCCATTCCAGTTATAGGTTTCGAGTATCAGACCAGCGAAAATTTTGACGGTTTCTCAACCATTACTTAACTTCGAACTCCCATATCTCGCGAGCGGGTTGACGCACTCGAGATATTCCTGTTGCATCTGAATGTAGAAACTCGCCCGATTGCAACGGTATGTGTTCTTTTCCACTAGGCCATTCCACTTATTCGTTTCTAGCATCAGAATTGCGAAAATTTTGATGGATTCTCAACCGTCTCTTAACTCCAGACTCCCATATCTCGCGAACGGATTGACGAACTCGAGAAATTCCTGTTCCATCTGAAAGTTGAAACTCGCCCGATTACAACGGTATGGGTATTTTTGCTCTAGACCATAGTAGTCATTGGTTTCGAGTATCAGACTTGCGAAAACTTTGATGGTTTCTCAACCATTCCTTAACTTCAAACTCCCATATCTCGCGAACGGATTGACGAACTCGAGAAATTCCTGTTGCATCTGAAAGTAGAAACTCGCCCGATTACATTGGTGAGTGTACTTTTCCCCTAGGCCATTCAAGTTATTGGTTTCGAGTATCAGACTTGCGAAAATTTTGATGGTTTCTCAACCATTCCTTAACTTCAAACTCCCATACCTCGCGAACGGTTTGACGAACTCGAGAAGTTCCTACTGCATCTGAAGTCAGAAACTCGCCCGATTACAATGGTGTGTGTACTTTTCCCCTAGGCCATTCCAGTTATTGGTTTCGGGTATCAGACTTGCGAAAATTTTGATGGTTTCTCAACCATTCCTTAACTTCAAACTCCCATTTTTCGCGAACGGATTGACGAACTCGAGAAATTCCTGTTGCATCTGAAAGTAGAAACTCGCCCGATTACAATGGTGTGTGTACTCTTCCCCTAGGGCATTCCAGTTATTGGTTTCTAGTATCAGACTTGCGAAAATTTTGATTGTTTGTCAACCACTCCATAAATTCACACTTCCATATCTCGCGAACGGATTGACGAACTCGAGAAATTTCTGTTGCATCTGAAAGCAGAAACTCGCCCAATTACAACGGTATGTGTATTTTTGCCCTAGGCCATTGCAGTTAATGGTTTCGAGTATCAGACATGCGAAAATTTTGATGGTTTCTCAACCATTCCTCAATTTCAAACTCGCATATCTCGCGAACGGATTGACGAACTAGAGAAATTCCTGTTGCATCTGAAAGTAGAAGCTCTCCCGATTACAATGGTGTGTGTACTTTTCCCCTAGGGCATTGTAGTCATTGGTTTCGAGTATCAGACTTGCGAAAACTTTGATGGTTTCTCAACCATTCCTTAACTTCAAACTCCCATATCTCGCGAACGGATTGACGAACTCGAGAAATTCCTGTTGCATCTGAAAGTAAAAACTCGCCCGATTACAATGATGGGTGTACTTTTCCCCTAGGCCATTCCGGTTATTGGTTTCGAGTATCAGATTTGCGAAAATTTTGATGGATTCTCAACCATTCCTTAACTTCAAACTCCCATATCTCGCGAACGGATTGACGAACTCGAGAAATTCCTGTTGCATCTGAAAGCAGAAACTCGCCCGATTACAACAGTATGTGTATTTTTGCCCTAGGCAATAGTAGTTATTGGTTTCGTGTATCAGACTTGCGAAAATTTTGATGGTTTCTCAACCACTCCTTAACTTCAAACTCCCATATCTCGCGAACGGATTGACGTACTCGAGAAATTCCTATTGTATCTGAAAGTAGAAACTTGCCCGATTACAATGGTGTGTGTACTTTTCCCCTAGCCCATTCCAGTTATTTGTTTCGAGTATCAGACTTGCGAAAATTTTGATGGCTTCTCAACCATTCCTTAACTTCCAACTCCCATATCTCGCGAACGGATTGACGAACTCGAGAAATTCCTGTTGCATCTGAAAGTAGAAACTCGCCCGATTACAATGATGTGTGTACTTTTCCCCTAGGCCATTCCAGTTATTGGTTTCGAGTATCAGATTTGCGAAAATTTTGATGGATTCTCAACCATTCCTTAACTTCAAACTCGCATATCTCAGGAACGGATTGACGAACTCGCGAAATTCCTGTTGTATCTGAAAGTAGAAACTCGCCCGATTACAACGGTGTGTGTGCTTTACCCCTAGGCCATTCCAGTTATAGGTTTCGAGTATCAGACCAGCGAAAATTTTGACGGTTTCTCAACCATTACTTAACTTCGAACTCCCATATCTCGCGAGCGGATTGACGCACTCGAGATATTCCTGTTGCATCTGAATGTAGAAACTCGCCCGATTGCAACGGTATGTGTTCTTTTCCACTAGGCCATTCCAGTTATTCGTTTCTAGCATCAGAATTGCGAAAATTTTGATGGATTCTCAACCATTCCTTAACTTCAAACTCCCATATCTCGCGAACGGATTGACGAACTCGAGAAATTCCTGTTGCATCTGAAAGCAGAAACTCGCCCGATTACAACAGTATGTGTATTTTTGCCCTAGGCAATAGTAGTTATTGGTTTCGTGTATCAGACTTGCGAAAATTTTGATGGTTTCTCAACCACTCCTTAACTTCAAACTCCCATATCTCGCGAACGGATTGACGTACTCGAGAAATTCCTATTGTATCTGAAAGTAGAAACTTGCCCGATTACAATGGTGTGTGTACTTTTCCCCTAGGCCATTCCAGTTATTTGTTTCGAGTATCAGACTTGCGAAAATTTTGATGGCTTCTCAACCATTCCTTAACTTCAAACTCCCATATCTCGCGAACGGATTGACGAACTCGAGAAATTCCTGTTGCATCTGAAAGTAGAAACTCGCCCGATTACAATGATGTGTGTACTTTTCCCCTAGGCCATTCCAGTTATTGGTTTCGAGTATCAGATTTGCGAAAATTTTGATGGATTCTCAACCATTCCTTAACTTCAAACTCGCATATCTCAGGAACGGATTGACGAACTCGCGAAATTCCTGTTGTATCTGAAAGTAGAAACTCGCCCGATTACAACGGTGTGTGTGCTTTACCCCTAGGCCATTCCAGTTATAGGTTTCGAGTATCAGACCAGCGAAAATTTTGACGGTTTCTCAACCATTACTTAACTTCGAACTCCCATATCTCGCGAGCGGATTGACGCACTCGAGATATTCCTGTTGCATCTGAATGTAGAAACTGGCCCGATTGCAACGGTATGTGTTCTTTTCCACTAGGCCATTCCAGTTATTCGTTTCTAGCATCAGAATTGCGAAAATTTTGATGGATTCTCAACCGTCTCTTAACTCCAGACTCCCATATCTCGCGAACGGATTGACGAACTCGAGAAATTCCTGTTGCATCTGAAAGTAGAAACTCGCCCGATTACAACGGTATGTGTATTTTTCCCCTAGGTCCTTGTAGTTATTGGTTTCGAGTATCAGACTTGCGAAGATTTTGATGCTTTATCAACCATTCCTTGACTTCAAACTCCCACATCTCGCGAACGGATTGACGAACTGGAGAAATTCCTGTTGCATCTGAGAGTAGAAACTCTCCCGATTACAAAGGTGTGTGTTCTTTACCCCTAGGCCATTCCAGTTATAGGTTTCGAGTATCAGACCAGCGAAAATTTTGACGGTTTCTCAACCATTACTTAACTTCGAACTCCCATATCTCGCGAGCGGGTTGAAGAACTCGATTATTTCCCGTTGCATCTGAAATTAGAAACTCGACCGATTAGAATGGTGTGTGTTCTTTTCCACTAGGCCATTCCAGTTATTCGTTTCTAGCATCAGAATTGCGAAAATTTTGATGGATTCTCAACCGTCTCTTAACTCCAGACTCCCATATCTCGCGAACGGATTGACGAACTCGAGAAATTCCTGTTGCATCTGAAAGTAGAAACTCGCCCGATTACAACGGTATGTGTATTTTTCCCCTAGGTCCTTGTAGTTATTGGTTTCGAGTATCAGACTTGCGAAGATTTTGATGCTTTATCAACCATTCCTTAACTTCAAACTCCCACATCTCGCGAACGGATTGACGAACTGGAGAAATTCCTGTTGCATCTGAGAGTAGAAACTCTCCCGATTACAAAGGTGTGTGTTCTTTACCCCTAGGCCATTCCAGTTATAGGTTTCGAGTATCAGACCAGCGAAAATTTTGACGGTTTCTCAACCATTACTTAACTTCGAACTCCCATATCTCGCGAGCGGGTTGACGAACTCGAGATATTCCTGTTGCATCTGAATGTAGAATCTCGCCCGATTGGAACGGTATGTGTTCTTTTCCTCTAGGCCATTCCAGTTATTGGTTTCGAGTATCAAACTTGCGAAAATTTTGATGGTTTCTCAATCATTCCTTAACTTCAAACTCCCATATCTCGCGAACGGATTGACGAACTCGAGAAATTCCTGTTGCATCTGAAAGTAGAAACTCGCCCGATTACAACGATATGTGTATTTTTCCCCTAGGTCTTTGTGGTTATTTGTTTCGAGTATCAGACTTGCGAAGATTTTGATGCTTTATCAACCATTCCTTAACTTCAAACTCCCACATCTCGCGAACGGATTGACGAACTGGAGAAATTCCTGATGCATCTGAGAGTAGAAACTCTCCCGATTACAAAGGTGTGTGTTCTTTGCCCCTAGGCCATTCCAGTTATAGGTTTCGAGTATCAGACCAGCGAAAATTTTGACGGTTTCTCAACCATTACTTAACTTCGAACTCCCATATCTCGCGAGCGGGTTGACGCACTCGAGATATTCCTGTTGCATCTGAATGTAGAAACTCGCCCGATGGCAACGGTATGTGTTCTTTTCCACTAGGCCATTCCAGTTATTCGTTTCTAGCATCAGAATTGCGAAAATTTTGATGGATTCTCAACCGTCTCTTAACTCCAGACTCCCATATCTCGCGAACGGATTGACGAACTCGAGAAATTCCTGTTGCATCTGAAAGTAGAAACTCGCCCGATTACAACGGTATGTGTATTTTTCCCCTAGGTCCTTGTAGTTATTGGTTTCGAGTATCAGACTTGCGAAGATTTTGATGCTTTATCAACCATTCCTTAACTTCAAACTCCCACATCTCGCGAACGGATTGACGAACTGGAGAAATTCCTGTTGCATCTGAGAGTAGAAACTCTCCCGATTACAAAGGTGTGTGTTCTTTACCCCTAGGCCATTCCAGTTATAGGTTTCGAGTATCAGACCAGCGAAAATTTTGACGGTTTCTCAACCATTACTTAACTTCGAACTCCCATATCTCGCGAGCGGGTTGACGAACTCGAGATATTCCTGTTGCATCTGAATGTAGAAACTCGCCCGATTGGAACGTTATGTGTTCTTTTCCTCTAGGCCATTCCAGTTATTGGTTTCGAGTATCAAACTTGCGAAAATTTTGATGGTTTCTCAACCATTCCTTAACTTCAAACTCCCATATCTCGCGAAAGGATTGACGAACTCGAGATATTCCTGTTGCATCTGAAAGCAGAAAGTCGCCCGATTACAACGGTATCTGTATTTTTGCCCTAGGCTATAGTAGTTATTGGTTTCGAGTAACAGACTTGCCAAAATATAGATGGTTTCTCAACCATTCCTAAACTTCAAACTCCCATATCTCGCGAACGGATTGACGAACACGAGAAATTTCGGTTGCATCTGGATGAAGAAACTCTCCCGATTACAACGGTATGTGTATTTTTGCCCTAGGCCACAGTAGTTATTGGTTTCGAGTATCAGACTTGCGAAAATTTTGATGGTTTCTCAAGCATTCCTTAACTTCAAACTCCCATAGCTCGCGAACGGATTGACGAACTCCATTATTTCCTGTTGCATCTGAAAGTAGAAAGTCGACCGATTACAATGGTGTGTGTACTTTTCCCCCAGGTCATTCCAGTTATCCGTTTCTAGCATCAGAATTGCGAAAATTTTGATTGTTTGTCAACCACTCCATAAATTCACACTTCCATATCTCGCGAACGGATTGACGAACTCGAGAAATTTCTGTTGCATCTGAAAGCAGAAACTCGCCCAATTACAACGGTATGTGTATTTTTGCCCTAGGCCATTGCAGTTAATGGTTTCGAGTATCAGACATGCGAAAATTTTGATGGTTTCTCAACCATTCCTCAATTTCAAACTCGCATATCTCGCGAACGGATTGACGAACTAGAGAAATTCCTGTTGCATCTGAAAGTAGAAGCTCTCCCGATTACAATGGTGTGTGTACTTTTCCCCTAGGGCATTGTAGTCATTGGTTTCGAGTATCAGACTTGCGAAAACTTTGATGGTTTCTCAACCATTCCTTAACTTCAAACTCCCATATCTCGCGAACGGATTGACGAACTCGAGAAATTCCTGTTGCATCTGAAAGTAAAAACTCGCCCGATTACAATGATGGGTGTACTTTTCCCCTAGGCCATTCCGGTTATTGGTTTCGAGTATCAGATTTGCGAAAATTTTGATGGATTCTCAACCATTCCTTAACTTCAAACTCCCATATCTCGCGAACGGATTGACGAACTCGAGAAATTCCTGTTGCATCTGAAAGCAGAAACTCGCCCGATTACAACAGTATGTGTATTTTTGCCCTAGGCAATAGTAGTTATTGGTTTCGTGTATCAGACTTGCGAAAATTTTGATGGTTTCTCAACCACTCCTTAACTTCAAACTCCCATATCTCGCGAACGGATTGACGTACTCGAGAAATTCCTATTGTATCTGAAAGTAGAAACTTGCCCGATTACAATGGTGTGTGTACTTTTCCCCTAGCCCATTCCAGTTATTTGTTTCGAGTATCAGACTTGCGAAAATTTTGATGGCTTCTCAACCATTCCTTAACTTCAAACTCCCATATCTCGCGAACGGATTGACGAACTCGAGAAATTCCTGTTGCATCTGAAAGTAGAAACTCGCCCGATTACAATGATGTGTGTACTTTTCCCCTAGGCCATTCCAGTTATTGGTTTCGAGTATCAGATTTGCGAAAATTTTGATGGATTCTCAACCATTCCTTAACTTCAAACTCGCATATCTCAGGAACGGATTGACGAACTCGCGAAATTCCTGTTGTATCTGAAAGTAGAAACTCGCCCGATTACAACGGTGTGTGTGCTTTACCCCTAGGCCATTCCAGTTATAGGTTTCGAGTATCAGACCAGCGAAAATTTTGACGGTTTCTCAACCATTACTTAACTTCGAACTCCCATATCTCGCGAGCGGATTGACACACTCGAGATATTCCTGTTGCATCTGAATGTAGAAACTCGCCCGATTGCAACGGTATGTGTTCTTTTCCACTAGGCCATTCCAGTTATTCGTTTCTAGCATCAGAATTGCGAAAATTTTGATGGATTCTCAACCATTCCTTAACTTCAAACTCCCATATCTCGCGAACGGATTGACGAACTCGAGAAATTCCTGTTGCATCTGAAAGCAGAAACTCGCCCGATTACAACAGTATGTGTATTTTTGCCCTAGGCAATAGTAGTTATTGGTTTCGTGTATCAGACTTGCGAAAATTTTGATGGTTTCTCAACCACTCCTTAACTTCAAACTCCCATATCTCGCGAACGGATTGACGTACTCGAGAAATTCCTATTGTATCTGAAAGTAGAAACTTGCCCGATTACAATGGTGTGTGTACTTTTCCCCTAGGCCATTCCAGTTATTTGTTTCGAGTATCAGACTTGCGAAAATTTTGATGGCTTCTCAACCATTCCTTAACTTCAAACTCCCATATCTCGCGAACGGATTGACGAACTCGAGAAATTCCTGTTGCATCTGAAAGTAGAAACTCGCCCGATTACAATGATGTGTGTACTTTTCCCCTAGGCCATTCCAGTTATTGGTTTCGAGTATCAGATTTGCGAAAATTTTGATGGATTCTCAACCATTCCTTAACTTCAAACTCGCATATCTCAGGAACGGATTGACGAACTCGCGAAATTCCTGTTGTATCTGAAAGTAGAAACTCGCCCGATTACAACGGTGTGTGTGCTTTACCCCTAGGCCATTCCAGTTATAGGTTTCGAGTATCAGACCAGCGAAAATTTTGACGGTTTCTCAACCATTACTTAACTTCGAACTCCCATATCTCGCGAGCGGATTGACGCACTCGAGATATTCCTGTTGCATCTGAATGTAGAAACTCGCCCGATTGCAACGGTATGTGTTCTTTTCCACTAGGCCATTCCAGTTATTCGTTTCTAGCATCAGAATTGCGAAAATTTTGATGGATTCTCAACCGTCTCTTAACTCCAGACTCCCATATCTCGCGAACGGATTGACGAACTCGAGAAATTCCTGTTGCATCTGAAAGTAGAAACTCGCCCGATTACAACGGTATGTGTATTTTTCCCCTAGGTCCTTGTAGTTATTGGTTTCGAGTATCAGACTTGCGAAGATTTTGATGCTTTATCAACCATTCCTTGACTTCAAACTCCCACATCTCGCGAACGGATTGACGAACTGGAGAAATTCCTGTTGCATCTGAGAGTAGAAACTCTCCCGATTACAAAGGTGTGTGTTCTTTACCCCTAGGCCATTCCAGTTATAGGTTTCGAGTATCAGACCAGCGAAAATTTTGACGGTTTCTCAACCATTACTTAACTTCGAACTCCCATATCTCGCGAGCGGGTTGAAGAACTCGATTATTTCCCGTTGCATCTGAAATTAGAAACTCGACCGATTAGAATGGTGTGTGTTCTTTTCCACTAGGCCATTCCAGTTATTCGTTTCTAGCATCAGAATTGCGAAAATTTTGATGGATTCTCAACCGTCTCTTAACTCCAGACTCCCATATCTCGCGAACGGATTGACGAACTCGAGAAATTCCTGTTGCATCTGAAAGTAGAAACTCGCCCGATTACAACGGTATGTGTATTTTTCCCCTAGGTCCTTGTAGTTATTGGTTTCGAGTATCAGACTTGCGAAGATTTTGATGCTTTATCAACCATTCCTTAACTTCAAACTCCCACATCTCGCGAACGGATTGACGAACTGGAGAAATTCCTGTTGCATCTGAGAGTAGAAACTCTCCCGATTACAAAGGTGTGTGTTCTTTACCCCTAGGCCATTCCAGTTATAGGTTTCGAGTATCAGACCAGCGAAAATTTTGACGGTTTCTCAACCATTACTTAACTTCGAACTCCCATATCTCGCGAGCGGGTTGACGAACTCGAGATATTCCTGTTGCATCTGAATGTAGAATCTCGCCCGATTGGAACGGTATGTGTTCTTTTCCTCTAGGCCATTCCAGTTATTGGTTTCGAGTATCAAACTTGCGAAAATTTTGATGGTTTCTCAATCATTCCTTAACTTCAAACTCCCATATCTCGCGAACGGATTGACGAACTCGAGAAATTCCTGTTGCATCTGAAAGTAGAAACTCGCCCGATTACAACGATATGTGTATTTTTCCCCTAGGTCTTTGTGGTTATTTGTTTCGAGTATCAGACTTGCGAAGATTTTGATGCTTTATCAACCATTCCTTAACTTCAAACTCCCACATCTCGCGAACGGATTGACGAACTGGAGAAATTCCTGATGCATCTGAGAGTAGAAACTCTCCCGATTACAAAGGTGTGTGTTCTTTGCCCCTAGGCCATTCCAGTTATAGGTTTCGAGTATCAGACCAGCGAAAATTTTGACGGTTTCTCAACCATTACTTAACTTCGAACTCCCATATCTCGCGAGCGGGTTGACGCACTCGAGATATTCCTGTTGCATCTGAATGTAGAAACTCGCCCGATGGCAACGGTATGTGTTCTTTTCCACTAGGCCATTCCAGTTATTCGTTTCTAGCATCAGAATTGCGAAAATTTTGATGGATTCTCAACCGTCTCTTAACTCCAGACTCCCATATCTCGCGAACGGATTGACGAACTCGAGAAATTCCTGTTGCATCTGAAAGTAGAAACTCGCCCGATTACAACGGTATGTGTATTTTTCCCCTAGGTCCTTGTAGTTATTGGTTTCGAGTATCAGACTTGCGAAGATTTTGATGCTTTATCAACCATTCCTTAACTTCAAACTCCCACATCTCGCGAACGGATTGACGAACTGGAGAAATTCCTGTTGCATCTGAGAGTAGAAACTCTCCCGATTACAAAGGTGTGTGTTCTTTACCCCTAGGCCATTCCAGTTATAGGTTTCGAGTATCAGACCAGCGAAAATTTTGACGGTTTCTCAACCATTACTTAACTTCGAACTCCCATATCTCGCGAGCGGGTTGACGAACTCGAGATATTCCTGTTGCATCTGAATGTAGAAACTCGCCCGATTGGAACGTTATGTGTTCTTTTCCTCTAGGCCATTCCAGTTATTGGTTTCGAGTATCAAACTTGCGAAAATTTTGATGGTTTCTCAACCATTCCTTAACTTCAAACTCCCATATCTCGCGAAAGGATTGACGAACTCGAGATATTCCTGTTGCATCTGAAAGCAGAAAGTCGCCCGATTACAACGGTATCTGTATTTTTGCCCTAGGCTATAGTAGTTATTGGTTTCGAGTAACAGACTTGCCAAAATATAGATGGTTTCTCAACCATTCCTAAACTTCAAACTCCCATATCTCGCGAACGGATTGACGAACACGAGAAATTTCGGTTGCATCTGGATGAAGAAACTCTCCCGATTACAACGGTATGTGTATTTTTGCCCTAGGCCACAGTAGTTATTGGTTTCGAGTATCAGACTTGCGAAAATTTTGATGGTTTCTCAAGCATTCCTTAACTTCAAACTCCCATAGCTCGCGAACGGATTGACGAACTCCATTATTTCCTGTTGCATCTGAAAGTAGAAAGTCGACCGATTACAATGGTGTGTGTACTTTTCCCCCAGGTCATTCCAGTTATCCGTTTCTAGCATCAGAATTGCGAAAATTTTGATGGTTTCTCAACCATTCGTTAACTTCAAACTCCCATATCTCGCGAACGGATTGACATACTCGAGAAATTCCTGTTGCATCTGAAAGTAGAAAGTCGACCGATTAGAATGGTGTGTGTACGTTTCCCCTAGGTCATTCCAGTTATTCCTTTCTAGCATCAGAATTGCGAAAATTTTGATGGTTTCTCAACCATTCCTTAACTTCAAACTCCAATATCTCGCGAACGCATTGACATGCTCGAGAGATTCCTGTTGCATCTGAAAGTAGAAACTCGCCCGATTACAAAGGTATGTGTATTTTTCCGCTAGGCCTTTGTAGTTATTGGTTTCGAGTATCAGACTTGGGAAAATTTTGATGGTTTCTCAACCATTCCTTAACTTCAAACTCCCATATCTCGCGAACGGATTGAAGAACTCGATTATTTCCCGTTGCATCTGAAATTAGAAACTCGACCGATTAGAATGGTGTGTGTTCTTTTCCACTAGGCCATTCCAGTTATTCGTTTCTAGCATCAGAATTGCGAAAATTTTGATGGATTCTCAACCGTCTCTTAACTCCAGACTCCCATATCTCGCGAACGGATTGACGAACTCGAGAAATTCCTGTTGCATCTGAAAGTAGAAACTCGCCCGATTACAACGATATGTGTATTTTTCCCCTAGGTCTTTGTAGTTATTGGTTTCGAGTATCAGACTTGCGAAGATTTTGATGCTTTGTCAACCATTCCTTAACTTCAAACTCCCACATCTCGCGAACGGATTGACGAACTGGAGAAATTCCTGTTGCATCTGAGAGTAGAAACTCTCCCGATTACAAAGGTGTGTGTTCTTTACCCCTAGGCCATTCCAGTTATAGGTTTCGAGTATCAGACCAGCGAAAATTTTGACGGTTTCTCAACCATTACTTAACTTCGAACTCCCATATCTCGCGAGCGGGTTGACGCACTCGAGATATTCCTGTTGCATCTGAATGTAGAAACTCGCCCGATTGCAACGGTATGTGTTCTTTTCCACTAGGCCATTCCAGTTATTCGTTTCTAGCATCAGAATTGCGAAAATTTTGATGGATTCTCAACCGTCTCTTAACTCCAGACTCCCATATCTCGCGAACGGATTGACGAACTCGAGAAATTCCTGTTGCATCTGAAAGTAGAAACTCGCCCGATTACAAAGATATGTGTATTTTTCCCCTAGGTCTTTGTGGTTATTTGTTTCGAGTATCAGACTTGCGAAGATTTTGATGCTTTATCAACCATTCCTTAACTTCAAACTCCCACATCTCGCGAACGGATTGACGAACTGGAGAAATTCCTGTTGCATCTGAATGTAGAAACTCGCCCGATTGGAACGGTATGTGTTCTTTTCCTCTAGGCCATTCCAGTTATTGGTTTCGAGTATCAAACTTGCGAAAATTTTGATGGTTTCTCAACCATTCCTTAACATCAAACTCCCATACCTCGCGAAAGGATTGACGAACTCGAGATATTCCTGTTGCATCTGAAAGCAGAAAGTCGCCCGATTACAACGGTATCTGTATTTTTGCCCTAGGCTATAGTAGTTATTGGTTTCGAGTATCAGATTTGTGAAAATTTTGATGGTTTCTCGACCATTCCTTAACTTCAAACTCCGATACCTCGCCAACGGATTGGCGAACTCGAGAAGTTCCTGTTGCCTCTGAAAGTAGAATCTCGCCCCATTACAATGGTGTGTGTACTTTTCTCCCAGGCCATAGTAGTTATTGGTTTCGAGTATCAGACTTGCGAAAATTGTGATGGTCTCTCAACCATTCCTTAACTTCAAACTCCCATATCTCGCGAACGGATTGACGAACTTGATTATTTCCTGTTGCATCTGAAAGCAGAAAGTCGCCCGATTACAACGGTATCTGTATTTTTGCCCTAGGCCATGGTAGTTATTGG
The DNA here is from genome assembly GCF_051014685.1 of Ptiloglossa arizonensis. Classification (NCBI taxonomy): domain Eukaryota; kingdom Metazoa; phylum Arthropoda; class Insecta; order Hymenoptera; family Colletidae; genus Ptiloglossa; species Ptiloglossa arizonensis. The sequence goes on from NW_027479510.1 coordinate 59,375, forward strand.
TTTCGAGTATCAGACTTGCGAAAATTGTGATGGTTTCTCAACCATTCCTTAACTTCAAACTCCCATATCTCGCGAACTGATTGACGAACACGAGAAATTCCGGTTGCATCTGGAAGAAGAAACTCCTCCGATTACAAAGGTATGTGAATTTTTCCCCTAAGCCTTTGTAGTTATTGGTTTCGAGTATCAGAATTGCGAAAATTTAGATGGTTTCTCAACCATTCCTTAACTTCAAACTCCCATATCTCGCGAACGGATTGACGAACTCGAGAAATTCCTGTTGCATCTGAAAGTAGAAGCTTGCCCGATTACAATGGTGTGTGTACTTCTCCCCTAGGCCGTTCCAGTTATTTGTTTCGAGTATCAGAATTGCGAAAATTTTGATGGTTTCTCAACCATTCCTTAACTTCAAATTCCCATATCTCGCGAACGGATTGACGAGCTCGAGATATTCCTGTTGCATCTGAAAGTAGAAACTCGCCCGATTACAAAGTTATGTGTATTTTTCCCCTAGGCCTTTGTAGTTATTGGTTTCGAGTATCAGACTTGCGAAAATTTTGATGGTTTCTCAATCATTCCTTAACTTCAAACTCCCATATCTCGCGAACGGATTGACGAACTCGAGAAATTCCTGTTGCATCTGAAAGTAGAAACTCGCCCGATTAGAAAGGTATGTGTATTTTTCCACTAGGCCTTTGTAGTTATTGGTTTCGAGTATCAGACTTGCGAAAATTTTGATGGTTTCTCAAGCATTCCTTAACTTCAAACTCCCATATCTCGCGAACGGATTGACGAACTCGATTATTTCCTGTTAAATCTGAAAGCAGAAAGTCGACCGATTACAATGGTGTGTGTACTTTTTCCCTAGGTCATTCCAGTTATTCGTTTCTAGCATCAGAATTGCGAAAATTGTGATGGTTTCTCAACCATTCCTTAACTTCAAACTCCCATATCTCGCGAACGGATTGTCGAACTCGAGAAATTCCTGTTGCATCTGAAAGTAGAAACTCGCCCGATTGCAAAGGTATGCGTATTTTTCCCCAAGGCCATAGTAGTTATTGGTTTCGAGTATCAGACTTGCGAAAATTGTGATGGTCTCTCAACCATTCCTTAATTTCAAACTCCCAAATCTCGCGAACGGATTGATGAACTCGATTATGTCCTGTTGCATCTGAAAGCAGAAGGTCGACCGATTACAATGGTGTGTGTACTTTTCCCCTAGGTCATTCCAGTTATTCGTTTCTAGCATCAGAATTGCGAACATTTTGATGGTTTCTCAACCATTCCTCAACTTCAAACTCCCATATCTCGCGAACGGATTGACGAACTCGAGAAATTCCTGTTGCATCTGAAAGTGGAAACTCACTCGATTGCAAAGGTATGTGTATTCTTCCCCCAGGCCATAGTAGTTATTGGTTTCGAGTATCAGACTTGCGAAAATTGTGATGGTCTCTCAACCATTCCTTAACTTCAAACTCCCGTATTTCGGGAACGGATTGACGAACTCGAGGAATTCCTGTTGCATCTGAAAGTAGAAACTCGCCCCATTACTATGGTGTGTGTAGCTTTCCCCTAGGCCATTCCACTCATTGGTTTCGAGTATCACACTTGCGAAAATTTTGATGGTTTCTCAACCATTCCTTAACTTCAAACTCCCATACCTCGCGAACGGATTGACGAACTCGAAAAATTCCTGTTGCTTCTGAAAGTAGAATCTCGCCCCATTACAATGGTGTGTGTACTTTTGCCCTAGGCCATAGTAGTTATTGGTTTCGAGTATCAGACTTGCGAAAATTGTGATGGTCTCTCAACCATTCCTTAATTTCAAACTCCGATACCTCGCCAACGGATTGGCGAACTCGAGAAGTTCCTGTTGCATCTGAAAGTTGAAACTTGCCCGATTACAATGGTGTGTGTACTTCTCCCCTAGGCCGTTCCAGTTATTTGTATCAGAATTGCGAAAATTTTGATGGTTTCTCAACCATTCCTTAACTTCAAATTCCCATATCTCGCGAACGGATTGACGAGCTCGAGATATTCCTGTTGCATCTGAAAGTAGAAACTCGCCCGATTACAAAGTTATGTGTATTTTTCCCCTAGGCCTTGTAGTTATTGGTTTCGAGTATCAGACTTGGGAAAATTTTGATGGTTTCTCAACCATTCCTTAACTTCAAACTCCCATATCTCGCGAACGGATTGAAGAACTCGATTATTTCCCGTTGCATCTGAAATTAGAAACTCGACCGATTAGAATGGTGTGTGTTCTTTTCCACTAGGCCATTCCAGTTATTCGTTTCTAGCATCAGAATTGCGAAAATTTTGATGGATTCTCAACCGTCTCTTAACTCCAGACTCCCATATCTCGCGAACGGATTGACGAACTCGAGAAATTCCTGTTGCATCTGAAAGTAGAAACTCGCCCGATTACAACGATATGTGTATTTTTCCCCTAGGTCTTTGTAATTATTGGTTTCGAGTATCAGACTTGCGAAGATTTTGATGCTTTGTCAACCATTCCTTAACTTCAAACTCCCACATCTCGCGAACGGATTGACGAACTGGAGAAATTCCTGTTGCATCTGAGAGTAGAAACTCTCCCGATTACAAAGGTGTGTGTTCTTTACCCCTAGGCCATTCCAGTTATAGGTTTCGAGTATCAGACCAGCGAAAATTTTGACGGTTTCTCAACCATTACTTAACTTCGAACTCCCATATCTCGCGAGCGGGTTGACGCACTCGAGATATTCCTGTTGCATCTGAATGTAGAAACTCGCCCGATTGCAACGGTATGTGTTCTTTTCCACTAGGCCATTCCAGTTATTCGTTTCTAGCATCAGAATTGCGAAAATTTTGATGGATTCTCAACCGTCTCTTAACTCCAGACTCCCATATCTCGCGAACGGATTGACGAACTCGAGAAATTCCTGTTGCATCTGAAAGTAGAAACTCGCCCGATTACAACGATATGTGTATTTTTCCCCTAGGTCTTTGTGGTTATTTGTTTCGAGTATCAGACTTGCGAAGATTTTGATGCTTTATCAACCATTCCTTAACTTCAAACTCCCACATCTCGCGAACGGATTGACGAACTGGAGAAATTCCTGTTGCATCTGAATGTAGAAACTCGCCCGATTGGAACGGTATGTGTTCTTTTCCTCTAGGCCATTCCAGTTATTGGTTTCGAGTATCAAACTTGCGAAAATTTTGATGGTTTCTCAACCATTCCTTAACATCAAACTCCCATATCTCGCGAAAGGATTGACGAACTCGAGATATTCCTGTTGCATCTGAAAGCAGAAAGTCGCCCGATTACAACGGTATCTGTATTTTTGCCCTAGGCTATAGTAGTTATTGGTTTCGAGTATCAGATTTGTGAAAATTTTGATGGTTTCTCAACCATTCCTTAACTTCAAACTCCGATACCTCGCCAACGGATTGGCGAACTCGAGAAGTTCCTGTTGCCTCTGAAAGTAGAATCTCGCCCCATTACAATGGTGTGTGTACTTTTCTCCCAGGCCATAGTAGTTATTGGTTTCGAGTATCAGACTTGCGAAAATTGTGATGGTCTCTCAACCATTCCTTAACTTCAAACTCCCATATCTCGCGAACGGATTGACGAACTTGATTATTTCCTGTTGCATCTGAAAGCAGAAAGTCGACCGATGACAGCGGTGTGTGTACTTTTCCCCTAGGTCATTCCAGTTATTCGTTTCTAGCATCAGAATTGCGAAAATTTTGATGGTTTCTCAACCATTCCTTAATTTCAAACTCCCATATCTCGCGAACGTATTGACGAAATCGATTATTTCCTGTTGCATCTGAAAGCAGAAAGTCGACCGATTACAATGGTGTGTGTACTTTTCCCCAAGGTCATTCCAGTTATTCGTTTCTGGCATCAGAATTGCGAAAATTTTGATGGTTTCTGAACCATTATTTAACTTCAAACTCCCATATATCGCGAACGGATTGACGAATTCGACAAATTCCTGTTGCATCTGAAAGTAGAAACTCGCCCGATTACAGAGGTATGTGTATTTTTGCCCTAGGCCATGGTAGTTATTGGTTTCGAGTATCAGACTTGCGAAAATTGTGATGGTTTCTCAACCATTCCTTAACTTCAAACTCCCATATCTCGCGAACTGATTGACGAACACGAGAAATTCCGGTTGCATCTGGAAGAAGAAACTCCTCCGATTACAAAGGTATGTGAATTTTTCCCCTAAGCCTTTGTAGTTATTGGTTTCGAGTATCAGAATTGCGAAAATTTAGATGGTTTCTCAACCATTCCTTAACTTCAAACTCCCATATCTCGCGAACGGATTGACGAACTCGAGAAATTCCTGTTGCATCTGAAAGTAGAAGCTTGCCCGATTACAATGGTGTGTGTACTTCTCCCCTAGGCCGTTCCAGTTATTTGTTTCGAGTATCAGAATTGCGAAAATTTTGATGGTTTCTCAACCATTCCTTAACTTCAAATTCCCATATCTCGCGAACGGATTGACGAGCTCGAGATATTCCTGTTGCATCTGAAAGTAGAAACTCGCCCGATTACAAAGTTATGTGTATTTTTCCCCTAGGCCTTTGTAGTTATTGGTTTCGAGTATCAGACTTGCGAAAATTTTGATGGTTTCTCAATCATTCCTTAACTTCAAACTCCCATATCTCGCGAACGGATTGACGAACTCGAGAAATTCCTGTTGCATCTGAAAGTAGAAACTCGCCCGATTAGAAAGGTATGTGTATTTTTCCACTAGGCCTTTGTAGTTATTGGTTTCGAGTATCAGACTTGCGAAAATTTTGATGGTTTCTCAAGCATTCCTTAACTTCAAACTCCCATATCTCGCGAACGGATTGACGAACTCGATTATTTCCTGTTAAATCTGAAAGCAGAAAGTCGACCGATTACAATGGTGTGTGTACTTTTTCCCTAGGTCATTCCAGTTATTCGTTTCTAGCATCAGAATTGCGAAAATTGTGATGGTTTCTCAACCATTCCTTAACTTCAAACTCCCATATCTCGCGAACGGATTGTCGAACTCGAGAAATTCCTGTTGCATCTGAAAGTAGAAACTCGCCCGATTGCAAAGGTATGCGTATTTTTCCCCAAGGCCATAGTAGTTATTGGTTTCGAGTATCAGACTTGCGAAAATTGTGATGGTCTCTCAACCATTCCTTAATTTCAAACTCCCAAATCTCGCGAACGGATTGATGAACTCGATTATGTCCTGTTGCATCTGAAAGCAGAAGGTCGACCGATTACAATGGTGTGTGTACTTTTCCCCTAGGTCATTCCAGTTATTCGTTTCTAGCATCAGAATTGCGAACATTTTGATGGTTTCTCAACCATTCCTCAACTTCAAACTCCCATATCTCGCGAACGGATTGACGAACTCGAGAAATTCCTGTTGCATCTGAAAGTGGAAACTCACTCGATTGCAAAGGTATGTGTATTCTTCCCCCAGGCCATAGTAGTTATTGGTTTCGAGTATCAGACTTGCGAAAATTGTGATGGTCTCTCAACCATTCCTTAACTTCAAACTCCCGTATTTCGGGAACGGATTGACGAACTCGAGGAATTCCTGTTGCATCTGAAAGTAGAAACTCGCCCCATTACTATGGTGTGTGTAGCTTTCCCCTAGGCCATTCCACTTATTGGTTTCGAGTATCACACTTGCGAAAATTTTGATGGTTTCTCAACCATTCCTTAACTTCAAACTCCCATACCTCGCGAACGGATTGACGAACTCGAAAAATTCCTGTTGCTTCTGAAAGTAGAATCTCGCCCCATTACAATGGTGTGTGTACTTTTGCCCTAGGCCATAGTAGTTATTGGTTTCGAGTATCAGACTTGCGAAAATTGTGATGGTCTCTCAACCATTCCTTAATTTCAAACTCCGATACCTCGCCAACGGATTGGCGAACTCGAGAAGTTCCTGTTGCATCTGAAAGTTGAAACTTGCCCGATTACAATGGTGTGTGTACTTCTCCCCTAGGCCGTTCCAGTTATTTGTATCAGAATTGCGAAAATTTTGATGGTTTCTCAACCATTCCTTAACTTCAAATTCCCATATCTCGCGAACGGATTGACGAGCTCGAGATATTCCTGTTGCATCTGAAAGTAGAAACTCGCCCGATTACAAAGTTATGTGTATTTTTCCCCTAGGCCTTGTAGTTATTGGTTTCGAGTATCAGACTTGCGAAAATTTTGATGGTTTCTCAATCATTCCTTAACTTCAAACTCCCATATCTCGCGAACGGATTGACGAACTCGAGAAATTCCTGTTGCATCTGAAAGTAGAAACTCGCCCGATTAGAAAGGTATGTGTATTTTTCCACTAGGCCTTTGTAGTTATTGGTTTCGAGTATCAGACTTGCGAAAATTTTGATGGTTTCTCAAGCATTCCTTAACTTCAAACTCCCATATCTCGCGAACGGATTGACGAACTCGATTATTTCCTGTTAAATCTGAAAGCAGAAAGTCGACCGATTACAATGGTGTGTGTACTTTTTCCCTAGGTCATTCCAGTTATTCGTTTCTAGCATCAGAATTGCGAAAATTGTGATGGTTTCTCAACCATTCCTTAACTTCAAACTCCCATATCTCGCGAACGGATTGTCGAACTCGAGAAATTCCTGTTGCATCTGAAAGTAGAAACTCGCCCGATTGCAAAGGTATGCGTATTTTTCCCCAAGGCCATAGTAGTTATTGGTTTCGAGTATCAGACTTGCGAAAATTGTGATGGTCTCTCAACCATTCCTTAATTTCAAACTCCCAAATCTCGCGAACGGATTGATGAACTCGATTATGTCCTGTTGCATCTGAAAGCAGAAGGTCGACCGATTACAATGGTGTGTGTACTTTTCCCCTAGGTCATTCCAGTTATTCGTTTCTAGCATCAGAATTGCGAACATTTTGATGGTTTCTCAACCATTCCTCAACTTCAAACTCCCATATCTCGCGAACGGATTGACGAACTCGAGAAATTCCTGTTGCATCTGAAAGTGGAAACTCACTCGATTGCAAAGGTATGTGTATTCTTCCCCCAGGCCATAGTAGTTATTGGTTTCGAGTATCAGACTTGCGAAAATTGTGATGGTCTCTCAACCATTCCTTAACTTCAAACTCCCGTATTTCCCGAACGGATTGACGAACTCGAGGAATTCCTGTTGCATCTGAAAGTAGAAACTCGCCCCATTACTATGGTGTGTGTAGCTTTCCCCTAGGCCATTCCACTTATTGGTTTCGAGTATCACACTTGCGAAAATTTTGATGGTTTCTCAACCATTCCTTAACTTCAAACACCCATACCTCGTGAACGGATTGACGAACTCGAAAAATTCCTGTTGCTTCTGAAAGTAGAATCTCGCCCCATTACAATGGTGTGTGTACTTTTCCCCCAGGCCATAGTAGTTATTGGTTTGGAGGATCAGACTTGCGAAAATTGTGATTGTTTCTCAACCGTTCCTTAACTTCAAACTCCCATATCTCGCGAACGGATTGACGAACACGAGAAATTCCGGTTGCACCTGGAAGAAGAAACTCTCCCGATTACAACGGTATGTGTATTTTTCCCCTAAGCCTTTGTAGTTATTGGTTTCGAGTATCAGACTCGCGAAAATTTTGATGGTTTCTCAACCGTTCCTTAATTTCAAACTTCCATATCTCGCGAACGGATTGACGAGCTCGAGAAATTCCTTTTGCATCTGAAAGTAGAAACTCGCCCGATTACAAAGGTATGTGTATTTTTCCCCTAGGCCTTTGTAGTTATTGGTTTCGAGTATCAGACTGGCGAAAATTGTGATGGTTTCTCAACCATTCCTTCATTTCAAACTCCCATATCTCGCGAACGGATTAGCGAACACGAGAAATTCCGGTTGCATCTGGAAGAAGAAACTCTCCCGATTACAACGGTATGTGTATTTTTCCCCTAAGCCTTTGTAGTTATTGGTTTCGAGTATCAGCTTTGCGAAAATTTTGATGGTTTCTCAACCATTCCTTAACTTCAAACTCCCATATCTCGCGAACGGATTGACGAACTCGAGAAATTCCTGTTGCATCTGAAAGTAGAAACTCGCCCGATTACAAAGGTATGTGTATTTTTGCCCTAGGCCATAGTAGTTATTGGTTTCGAGTATCAGACCAGCGAAAGTTTTGATGGTTTCTCAACCGTTCCTTAATTTCAAACTCCCATATCTCGCGAACGGATTTACGAACTCGATAAATTCCTGTTGCATCTGAAACCAGAAACACGTCCGATTACAACGGTATGTGTATTTTTGCCCTAGTCCATAGTAGTTATTGGTTTCGAGTATCAGAATTGCGAAAGTTTTGATGGTTTCTCAACCATTCCTTAACTTCAAACTCCCATATCTCGCGAACGGATTGACGAATCCGAAAAATTTCTGTTGCATCTGAAAATAGAAACTCCCCCGATTACAATGCTATGTGTATTTTTGCCCTAGGCAATTGTAGTTATTGGTTTCGAGTATCAGACTTGCGAAAATTTTGATGGTTTCTCAACCATTCCTTAATTTCAAACTCCCATATCTCGCGAACGGATTGACGAGCTCGAGAAATTCCTCTTGCATCTGAAAGTAGAAACTCGCCCGATTGCAAAGGTATGTGTATTTTTCCCCTAGGCCTTTGTAGTTATTGGTTTCGAGTATCAGACTTGGGAAAATTTTGATGCTTTTCTCAACCATTCCTTAACTTCAAACTCCCATATCTCGCGAACGCATTGACGAACTCGAGAAATTCCTGTTGCATCTGAATGTAGAAACTCGCCCAATTACAAAGGTAAGTGTATTTTTCGCCTAGGCCACAGTAGTTATTGGTTTCGAGTATCCGACTTGGGAAAATCGTGATTGTTTCTCAAACATTCCTTAACTTCAAACTCCCATATCTCGCGAACGGATTGACGAACACGAGAAATTCCGGTTGCATCTGGACGAAGAAACTCTCCCGATTACAACGGTATGTGTATTATTCCCCTAAGCCTTTGTAGTTATTGGTTTCGAGTATCAGATTTGCGAAAATTTTTATGGTTTCTCAACCGTTCCTTAATTTCAAACTTCCATATCTCGCGAACGGATTAGCGAACACGAGAAATTCCGGTTGCATCTGGAAGAAGAAACTCTCCCGATTACAAGGGTATGTGTATTTTTCCCCTAAGCCTTTGTAGTTATTGGTTTCGAGTATCAGTCTTGCGAAAATTTTGATGGTTTCTCAACCATTCCTTAACTTCAAACTCCCATATCTCGCGAACGGATTGACGAACTCGAGAAAATCCTGTTGCATCTGAAAGTAGAAACTCGCCCGATTACAACGGTATGTGTATTTTTCCATAGGCCATAGTAGTTATTGGTTTCGAGTATCAGACCAGCGAAAGTTTTGATGGTTTCTCAACCGTTCCTTAATTTCAAACTCCCATATCTCGCGAACGGATTGACGAACTCGATAAATTCCTGTTGCATCTGAAACCAGAAACTCGTCCGATTACAACGGTATGTGTATTTTTGCCCTAGGCCATAGTAGTTATTGGTTTCGAGTATCAGAATTGCGAAAGTTTTGATGGTTTCTCAACCATTCCTTAACTTCAAACTCCCATATCTCGCGAACGGATTGACGAATCCAAAAAATTTCTGTTGCATCTGAAAATAGAAACTCCCCCGATTACAATGCTATGTGTATTTTTGACCTAGGCAATTGTAGTTATTGGTTTCGAGTATCAGACTTGGGAAAATTTTGATGGTTTCTCAACCATTCCTTAACTTCCAACTCCCATATCTGGCGAACGGATTGACGAATCCGAAAAATTTCTGTTGCATCTGAAAATAGAAACTCCCCCGATTACAATGCTACGTGTATTTTTCCCCTAGGCCATTGTAGTTATTGGTTACGAGTACCAGACTTGCGAAAATTTTGATGGTTTCTCAACCATTCCTTAACTTCAAACTCCCATATCTCGCGAACGGATTGACGAATCTGAAAAATTTCTGTTGCATCTGGAAATAGAAACTCCCCCGATTACAATGCTGCGTGTATTTTTCCCCTAGGCCTTTGTAGTTATTGGTTTCGAGTATCAGACTTGCGAAAATTTTGATGGTTTCTCAACCATTCCTTAAATTCAAACTCCCATATCTCGCGAACGGATTGACGAACTCGAGAAATTCCTGTTGCATCTGAAAGTAGAAACTCGTCCGATTACAAAGGTATGTGTATTTCACCCCTAGGCCACAGTAGTTATTGGTTTCGAGTATCAGACTTGCGAAAATTGTGATTGTTTCTCAACCGTTCCTTAATTTCAAACTCCCATATCTCACGAACGGATTGACGAGCTCGAGAAATTCCTGTTGCATCTGAAAGTAGAAACTCGCCCGATTGCAAAGGTATGTGTATTTTTCCCCTAGGCCTTTGTAGTTATTGGTTTCGAGTATCAGACTTGCGAAAATTTTTATGGTTTCTCAACCATTCCTTAACTCCAAACTCCCATATTTCGCGAACGGATTGACGAATCCGAAATATTTCTGTTGCATCTGAAAATAGAAACTCTCCCGATTACAACGCTATGTGTATTTTTCCCCTAGGACATAGTAGTTATTGGTTTCGAGTATCAGACTTGCGAAAATTGTGATGGTCTCTCAACCATTCCTTAACTTCAAACTCCCATATCTCGCGAACGGATTGTCAAACTCGAGAAATTCCTGTTTCATCTGAAAGTAGAAACTCTCCCCATTACAATGGTATGTGTACTTTTCCCCTAGGCCATTCCAGTTATTGATTTCGAGTATCACACTTGCCAAAATTTTGATAGTTTCTCAACCATTCCTTAACTTCAAACTCCCATATCTCGCGAACGGATTGACGAACTCGAGAAATTCCTATTGCATCTGAAAGTAGAAACTCGCCCGATTACAAAGGTATGTGCATTATTCCCCTAGGCCATGGTAGTTATTGGTTTCGAGTGTCAGACTTGCGAAATTTGTGATGGTTTCTCCACCACTCCGTAACTTCATACTCCCATATCTCGCGAACGGATTGACGAACTCGAGAAATTCCTGTTGCATCTGAAACCAGAATCTTGTCCGATTACAACGGTATGTGTATTTTTGCCCTAGGCCATAGTAGCTATTGGTTTCGAGTATCAGAATTGCGAAAATTTTGATGGTTTCTCAACCATTCCTTAACTTCAAACTTCCATATCTCGCGAACGGATTGACGAACTCGAGAAATTCCTGTTGGATCTGAAAGTAGAAACTCGCCCGATTACAATGGTATGTGTATTTTTGCCCTAGGCCTTTGTAGTTATTGGATTCGAGTATCAGACTTGCGAAAATTTTGATGGTTTCTCAATCATTCCTTAACTTCAAACTCCGATACCTCGCCAACGGATTGGCGAACTCGAGAAGTTCCTGTTGCCTCTGAAAGTAGAAACTTGCCCCATTACAATGGTGTTTGTACTTCTCCCCTAGGCCGTTCCAGTTATTTGTTTCGAGTATCAGAATTGCGAAAACTTGTATGGTTTCTCAACCATGCCTTAACTTCAAATTCCCATATCTCGCGAACGGATTGACGAGCTCGAGATATTCCTGTTGCATCTGAAAGCAGAAACTCGCCCGATTACAAAGTTATGTGTATTTTTCCCCTAGGTCTTTGTAGTTATTGGTTTCGAGTGTCAGACTTGCGAAAATTTTGATGGTTTCTCAATCATTCCTTAACTTCAAACTCCCGTATTTCGCGAACGGATTGACGAACTCGAGGAATTCCTGTTGCATCTGAAAGTAGAAACTCGCCCGTTACTATGGTGTGTGTAGCTTTCCCCTAGGCCATTCCACTTATTGGTTTCGAGTATCACACTTGCGAAAATTTTGATGGTTTCTCAACCATTCCTTAACTTCAAACTCCCATACCTCGCGAACGGATTGACGAACTCGAAAAATTCCTGTTGCTTCTGAAAGTAGAATCTCGCCCCATTACAATGGTGTGTGTACTTTTCCCCCAGGCCATAGTAGTTATTGGTTTCGAGTATCAGACTTGCGAATATTGTGATGGTCTCTCAACCATTCCTTAACTTCAAACTCCCATATCTCGCGAACGGATTGACGAACTCGATTATTTCCTGTTGCATCTGAAAGCAGAAAGTCGACCGATTACAGTGGTGTGTGTACTTTTCCCCTAGGTCATTCCAGTTATTCGTTTCTAGCATCAGAATTGCGAAAATTTTGATGGTTTCTGAACCATTATTTAACTTCAAACTCCCATATATCGCGAACGGATTGACGAATTCGACAAATTCCTGTTGCATCTGAAAGTAGAAACTCGCCCGATTTCAGAGGTATGTGTATTTTTGCCCTAGGCCATGGTAGTTATAGGTTTCGAGTATCAGACTTGCGAAAATTGTGATAGTTTCTCAACCATTCCTTAACTTCAAACTCCCATATCTCGCGAACTGATTGACGAACACGAGAAATTCCGGTTGCATCTGGAAGAAGAAACTCCTCCGATTACAACGGTATGTGAATTTTTCCCCTAAGCCTTTGTAGTTATTGGTTTCGAGTATCAGACTTGCGAAAATTTTGATGGTTTCTCAAGCATTCCTTAACTTCAAACTCCCATATCTCGCGAACGGATTGACGAACTCGATTATTTCCTGTTGCATCTGAAAGTAGAAAGTCGACCGATTACAATGTTGTGTGTATATTTCCCCTAGGTCATTCCAGTTATTCGTTTCGAGCATCAGAATTGCGAAAATTTAGATGGTTTCTCAACCATTCCTTAACTTCAAACTCCCATATCTCGCGAACGGATTGACGAACTCGATTATTTCCTGTTGCATCTGAAAGTAGAAAGTCGACCGATTACAATGTTGTGTGTATATTTCCCCTAGGTCATTCCAGTTATTCGTTTCGAGCATCAGAATTGCGAAAATTTAGATGGTTTCTCAACCATTCCTTAACTTCAAACTCCCATATCTCGCGAACGGTTTGACGAACTCGAGAAATTCCTGTTGCATCTGAAAGTAGAAGCTTGCCCGATTACAATGGTGTTTGTACTTCTCCCCTAGGCCGTTCCAGTTATTTGTTTCGAGTATCAGAATTGCGAAAATTTTGATGGTTTCTCAACCATTCCTTAACTTCAAATTCCCATATCTCGCGAACGGATTGACGAGCTCGAGATATTCCTGTTGCATCTGAAAGTAGAAACTCGCCCGATTACAAAGTTATGTGTATTTTTCCCCTAGGCCTTTGTAGTTATTGGTTTCGAGTATCAGACTTGCGAAAATTTTGATGGTTTCTCAATCATTCCTTAACTTCAAACTCCCATATCTCGCGAACGGATTGACGAACTCGAGAAATTCCTGTTGCATCTGAAAGTAGAAACTCGCCCGGTTAGAAAGGTATGTGTATTTTTCCACTAGGCCTTTGTAGTTATTGGTTTCGAGTATCAGACTTGCGAAAATTTTGATGGTTTCTCAAGCATTCCTTAACTTCAAACTCCCATATCTCGCGAACGGATTGACGAACTCGAGAAGTTCCTGTTGCATCTGAAACCAGAAACTCGTCCGATTACAACGGTATGTGTATTTTTGCCCTAGGCCATAGTAGTTATTGGTTTCCAGTATCAGATTTGCGAAAATTGTGATTGTTTCTCAACCATTCCTTAATTTCAAACTCCCATATCTCGCGAACTGATTGACGAACACGAGATATTCCTGTTGCATCTGAAAGCAGAAACTCGCCCGATTACAATGGTTTGTGTACTCTTCCCCTTGGCCATTCCAGTTATTGGTTTCAAGTACCAGACTTGCGAAAATTGTGATGGTTTCTCAACCATTCCTTAACTTCAAACTCCCATATCTCGCGAACGGATTGACGAACTCGAGTAATTCCTGTTGCATCTGAAAGTAGAAACTCGCCCGATTACAACGGTATGTGTATTTTTGCCCTAGGCCATAGTAGTTATTGGTTTCGTGTATCACACTTGCGAAAATTTTGATGGTTTCTCAACCATTCCTTAACTTCAAACTCCCATACCTCGCGAACGGATTGACGAACTCGAAAAATTCCTGTTGCTTCTGAAAGTAGAATCTCGCCCCATTACAATGGTGTGTGTACTTTTCCCCAGGCCATAGTAGTTATTGATTTCGAGTATCAGACTTGCGAAAATTGTGATGGTCTCTCAACCATTCCTTAACCTCAAACTCCCATATCTCGCGAACGGATTGACGAACTCGATTATTTCCTGTTACATCTGAAAGCAGAAAGTCGACCGATTACAATGGTGTGTGTACTTTTCCCCTAGGTCATTCCAGTTATTCGTTTCTAGCATCAGAATTGCGAAAATTTTGATGGTTTCTCAACCATTCCTTAATTTCAAACTCCCGTATCTCGCGAACGTATTGACGAACTCGATTATTTCCTGTTGCATCTGAAAGCAGAAAGTCGACCGATTACAATGGTGTGTGTACTTTTCCCCTAGGTCATCCCAGTTATTCGTTTCTAGAATCAGAATTGCGAAAATTTTGATGGTTTCTCAACCATTCTTTAACTTCAAACTCCCATATATCGCGAACGGATTGACGAATTCGACAAATTCCGGTTGCATCTGATAGTAGAAACTCGCCCGATTACAGAGGTATGTGTATTTTTGCCCTAGGCCATAGTAGTTATTGGTTTCGAGTATCAGACTTGCGAAAATTGTGATGGTTTCTCAACCATTCCTTAACTTCAAACTCCCATATCTCGCGAACGGATTGACGAACTCGAGAAATTCCTGTTGCATCTGAAAGTAGAAACTCGCCCGATTACAAAAGTATGTGTATTTTTCCCCTAGGCCATAGTAGTTATTGGTTTCGAGTATCAGACTTGCGAAAATTGTGATGGTCTCTCAACCATTCCTTAACCTCAAACTCCCATATCTTGCGAACGGATTGACGGACTCGATTATTTCCTGTTACATCTGAAAGCAGAAAGTCGACCGATTACAATGGTGTGTGTACTTTTCCCCTAGGTCATTCCAGTTATTCGTTTCTAGCATCAGAATTGCGAACATTTTGATGGTTTCTCAACCATTCCTCAACTTCAAACTCCCATATCTCGCCAACGGATTGACGAACTCGAGAAATTCCTGTTGCATCTGAAAGTAGAAGCTCGCTCGATTGCAAAGGTATGTGTATTCTTCCCCCAGGCCATAGTAGTTATTGGTTTCGAGTATCAGACTTGCGAAAATTGTGATGGTCTCTCAACCATTCCTTAACCTCAAACTCCCATATCTCGCGAACGGATTGACGAACTCGATTATTTCCTGTTGCATCTGAAAGCAGAAAGTCGACCGATTACAATGGTGTGTGTACTTTTCCCCTAGGTCATCCCAGTTATTCGTTTCTAGAATCAGAATTGCGAAAATTTTGATGGTTTCTCAACCATTCTTTAACTTCAAACTCCCATATATCGCGAACGGATTGACGAACTCGAAAAATTCCTGTTGCTTCTGAAAGTAGAATCTTTCCCCATTACAATGGTGTGTGTACTTTTGCCCTAGGCCATAGTAGTTATTGGTTTCGCGTATCAGACTTGCGAAAATTGTGATGGTCTCTCAACCATTCCTTAACTTCAAACTCCGATACCTCGCCAACGGATTGGCGAACTCGAGAAGTTCCTGTTGCATCTGAAAGTTGAAACTTGCCCGATTACAATGGTGTGTGTACTTCTCCCCTAGGCCGTTCCAGTTATTTGTATCAGAATTGCGAAAATTTTGATGGTTTCTCAACCATTCCTTAACTTCAAATTCCCATATCTCGCGAACGGATTGACGAGCTCGAGAAGTTCCTGTTGCATCTGAAACCAGAAACTCGTCCGATTACAACGGTATGTGTATTTTTGCCCTAGGCCATAGTAGTTATTGGTTTTGAGTATCAGACTTGCGAAAATTTTGATGGTTTCTCAACCATTCCTTAACTTCAAACTCCCATATCTCGCGAACGGATTGTCGAACTCGAGAAATTCCTGTTGCATCTGAAAGTAGAAACTCGCACGATTGCAAAGGTATGTGTATTTTTCCCCCAGGCCATAGTAGTTATTGGTTTCGAGTATCAGACTTGCGAAAATTGTGATGGTCTCTCAACCATTCCTTAACTTCAAACTCCCAAATCTCGCGAACGGATTGATGAACTCGATTATGTCCTGTTGCATCTGAAAGCAGAAGGTCGACCGATTACAATGGTGTGTGTACTTTTCCCCTAGGTCATTCCAGTTATTCGTTTCTAGCATCAGAATTGCGAACATTTTGATGGTTTCTCAACCATTCCTCAACTTCAAACTCCCATATCTCGCGAGCGGATTGACGAACTCGAGAAATTCCTGTTGCATCTGAAAGTAGAAACTCGCTCGATTGCAAAGGTATGTGTATTCTTCCCCCAGGCCATAGTAGTTATTGGTTTCGAGTATCAGACTTGCGAAAATTGTGATGGTCTCTCAACCATTCCTTAACTTCAAACTCCCGTATTTCGCGAACGGATTGATGAACTCGAGGAATTCCTGTTGCATCTGAAAGTAGAAACTCGCCCCATTACTATGGTGTGTGTAGCTTTCCCCTAGGCCATTCCACTTATTGGTTTCGAGTATCACACTTGCGAAAATTTTGATGGTTTCTCAACCATTCCTTAACTTCAAACTCCCATACCTCGCGAACGGATTGACGAACTCGAAAAATTCCTGTTGCTTCTGAAAGTAGAATCTCGCCCCATTACAATGGTGTGTGTACTTTTCCCCCAGGCCATAGTAGTTATTGGTTTCGAGTATCAGACTTGCGAAAATTGTGAAGGTCTCTCAACCATTCCTTAACTTCAAACTCCCATATCTCGCGAACGGATTGACGAACTCGATTATTTCCTGTTGCATCTGAAAGCAGAAAGTCGACCGATTACAGTGGTGTATGTACTTTTCCCCTAGGTCATTCCAGTTATTCGTTTCTAGCATCAGAATTGCGAAAATTTTGATGGTTTCTCAACCATTCCTTAATTTCAAACTCCCATATCTCGCGAACGGATTGACGAAATCGATTATTTCCTGTTGCATCTGAAAGCAGAAAGTCGATCGATTACAATGGTGTGTGTACTTTTCCCCTAGGTCATTCCAGTTATTCGTTTCTAGCATCAGAATTGCGAAAATTTTGATGGTTTCTCAACCATTATTTAACTTCAAACTCGCATATATCGCGAACGGATTGACGAATTCGACAAATTCCTGTTGCATCTGAAAGTAGAAACTCGCCCGATTACAGAGGTATGTGTATTTTTGCCCTAGGCCATGGTAGTTATTGGTTTCGAGTATCAGACTTGCGAAAATTGTGCTGGTTTCTCAACCATTCCTTAACTTCAAACTCCCATATCTCGCGAACGGATTGGCGAACTCGAGAAGTTCCTGCTGCCTCTGAAAGTAGAAACTTGCCCGATTACAATGGTGTGTGTACTTCTCCCCTAGGCCGTTCCAGTTATTTGTTTCGAGTATCAGAATTGCGAAAATTTAGCTGGTTTCTCAACCATTCCTTAACTTCAAATTCCCATATCTCGCGAACGGATTGACGAGCTCGAGAAATTCCTGTTGCATCTGAAAGTAGAAACTCGCCCGATTACAAAGTTATGTGTATTTTTCCCCTAGGCCATTGTAGTTATTGGTTTCGAGTATCAGACTTGCGAAAATTGTGATGGTCTCTCAACCATTCCTTAACTTCAAACTCCCAAATCTCGCGAACGGATTGATGAACTCGATTATGTCCTGTTGCATCTGAAAGCAGAAGGTCGACCGATTACAATGGTGTGTGTACTTTTTCCCTAGATCATTCCAGTTATTCGTTTCTAGCATCAGAATTGCGAAAATTGTGATGGTTTCTCAACCATTCCTTAACTTCAAATTCCCATATCTCGCGAACGGATTGACGAGCTCGAGAAATTCCTGTTGCATCTGAAAGTAGAAACTCGCACGATTACAAAGTTATGTGTATTTTTAACCTAGGCCATTGTAGTTATTGGTTTCGAGTATCAGACTTGCGAAAATTGTGATGGTCTCTCAACCATTCCTTAACTTCAAACTCCCGTATTTCGCGAACGGATTGACGAACTCGAGGAATTCCTGTTGCATCTGAAAGTAGAAACTCGCCCCATTACTATGGTGTGTGTAGCTTTCCCCAAGGCCATTCCAATTATTGGTTTCGAGTATCACACTTGCGAAAATTTTGATGGTTTCTCAACCATTCCTTAACTTCAAACTCCGATACCTCGCCAACGGATTGGCGAACTCGAGAAGTTCCTGCTGCCTCTGAAAGTAGAAACTTGCCCGATTACAATGGTGTGTGCACTTCTCCCCTAGGTCATTCCAGTTATTCGTTTCTAGCATCAGAATTGCGAAAATTTTGATGGTTTCTCAACCATTCCTTAATTTCAAACTCCCGTATCTCGCGAACGTATTGACGAACTCGATTATTTCCTGTTGCATCTGAAAGCAGAAAGTCGACCGATTACAATGGTGTGTGTACTTTTCCCCTAGGTCATCCCAGTTATTCGTTTCTAGCATCAGAATTGCGAAAATTTTGATGGTTTCTCAACCATTCTTTAACTTCAAACTCCCATATATCGCGAACGGATTGACGAATTCGACAAATTCCTGTTGCATCTGATAGTAGAAACTCGCCCGATTACAGAGGTATGTGTATTTTTCCCCTAGGCCATAGTAGTTATTGGTTTCGAGTATCAGACTTGCGAAAATTGTGATTGTTTCTCAACCATTCCTTAACTTCAAACTCCCATATCTCGCGAACTGATTGACGAACACGAGAAATTCCGGTTGCATCTGGAAGAAGAAACCCCTCCGATTACAACGGTATGTGAATTTTTCCCCTAAGCCTTTGTAGTTATTGGTTTCGAGTATCAGACTTGCGAAAATTTTGATGGTTTCTCAAGCATTCCTTAACTTCAAACTCCCATATCTCGCGAACGGATTGACGAACTCGATTATTTCATGTTGCATCTGAAAGCAGAAAGTCGACCGATTACAGTGGTGTGTGTACTTTTCCCCTAGGTCATTCCAGTTATTCGTTTCTAGCATCAGAATTGCGAAAATTTTGATGGTTTCTCAACCATTCCTTAATTTCAAACTCCCATATCTCGCGAACGGATTGACGAACTCGAGAAATTCCTGTTGCATCTGAAACTAGAAACTCGCCCGATTACAAGGGTATGTGTATTTTTCCCCTAGGCCATAGTAGTTATTGGTTTCGAGTATCAGACTTGCGAAAATTGTGATTGTTTCTCAACCATTCCTTAATTTCAAACTCCCATATCTCGCGAACTGATTGACGAACACGAGAAACTCCTGTTGCATCTGAAAGCAGAAACTCGCCCGATTACAATGGTATGTGTAGTTTTCCCCTAGGCCGTTCCAGTTATTGGTTTCAGGTACCAGACTTGGAGTTTGAAGTTAAGGAATGCTTGATTCTCAACCATTCCTTAACTTCAAACTCCCATATCTCGCAAACAGATTGACGAACTCGAGAAATTCCTGTTGCATGTGAAAGTAGAATCTCGCCCGATTACAGCGGTATGTGTATTTTTGCCCTAGGCATTTGTAGTTACGGGTTTCGAGTCTCAGACTTGCGAAAATTTTGATGGTTTCACAACCATTCCTTAACTTCAAACTCCCATTTCTCGCGAACGGATTGACGAACTCGAAAAATTCCTATTGCATCTGAAAGTAGAAACTTGCCCGATTACAATGGTATGTGTACTTTTTCCCTAGGCCATTCCAGTTATTGGTTTCGAGTATCAGACTTGCGAAAATTGTGATGGTTTCTCAACCATTCCTTAACTTCAAACTCCCATTTCTCGCGAACGGATTGACGAACTCGAGAAATTCCTGTTGCACCTGAAAGTAGAAACTCGCCCGATTACAAAGATATGTGTGTTTTCACCCTAGGCCTTTGTAGTTATTGGTTTCGAGTATCAGACCAGCGAAAATTTTGATGGTTTCTAAACCATTCCTTAACTTCAAACTCCCATATCTCGCCAACGGATTGACGAACTCGATAAATTCCTGTTGCATTTAAAGTAGAAACTCGCCCGATTACAATAGTATGCGTACTTTTCCCCTAGGCCATTCCAGTTATTGGTTTCGAGTATCAGATGTGCGAAAATTTTGATGGTTTTTCAACCATTCCTTAACTTCAAACTCACATTTCTCGCGAACGGATTGACGAGCTCGAGATATTCCTGTTGCATCTGAAACTAGAAACTCGCCCGATTACAAGGGTATGTGTATTTTTCCCCTAGGCCATAGTAGTCATTGGTTTCGAGTATCAGACTTGCGAAAATTGTGATTGTTTCTCAACCATTCCTTAATTTCAAATTCCCATATCTCGCGAACTGATTGACGAACACGAGAAACTCCTGTTGCATCTGAAAGTAGAAACTCGCCCGATTACAACCGTATGTGTATTTTTGCCCTAGGCAATAGTAGTTATTGAATTCGAGTATCAGACTTGCGAAAATTGTGATGATTTCTCAACCATTCCTTAACTTCAATCTCCCATATCTCGCGAACGCATTGACGAACTCGAGAAATTCCTGTTGTATCTGAAAGTAGAAACTCGCCCGATTACAATGGTGTGTTTACTTTTCCCCTAGGCCATTCCAGTTATTGGTTTCGAGTATCAGGCCAGCGAAAATTTTGATGGTTTCTCAACCATTCCTTAACTTCAAACTCCCATATCTCGCGAACGGATTGACGAACTCGAGAAATTCCTGTTGCATGTGAAAGTAGAATCTCGCCCGATTACAACGGTATGTGTATTTTTCCCCTAGGCATTTGTAGTTATTGGTTTCGAGTCTCAGACTTGCGAAAATTTTGATGGTTTCACAACCATTCCTTAACTTCAAACTCCCATATCTCGCGAACGGATTGACGAACTCGAGAAATTCCTGTTGCATCTGAAAGTAGAAACTCGCCCGATTACAACGGTATGTGTATTTTTTCCCTAGGCCATTCCAGTTATTGGTTTCGAGTATCAGATTTGCGAAAATTTTGATGGTTTCTCAAGCATTCCTTAACTTCAAACTCCCATATCTCGCGAACGGATTGACGAACTCGAGAAATTCCTGTTGCATCTGAAAGTAGAAACTCGCCCGATAACAAGGGTATGTGTATTTTTCCCCTAGGCCATAGTAGTTATTGATTTCGAGTATCAGACTTGCGAAAATTGTGATTGTTTCTCAACCATTCCTTAATTTCAAACTCCCATATCTCGCGAACTGATTGACGAACACGAGAAACTCCTGTTGCATCTAAAAGCAGAAACTCGCCCGATTACAATGGTATGTGTACTTTTCCCCTAGGTCATTCCAGTTATTCGTTTCAAGCATCAGAATTGCGAAAATTTTGACGGTTTCTGAACCATTCTTTAACTTCACACTCCCATGTCTCGCGAACGGATTGACGAATTCGACAAATTCCTGTTGCATCTGAAAGTAGAAACTCGCCCGATTACAATGGTATGTGTATTTTTGCCCTAGTCCATAGTAGTTATTGGTTTCGAGTATCAGACTTGCGAAAATTTTGATGGTTTCTCAACCATTCCTTAACTTCAAACTCCCATATCTCGCGAACGGATTGACGAACTCGAATATTTTCTGTTGCATCTGAAAGCAGAAAGTCGACCGATTTCAATGTTGTGTGTACTTTTCCCCTAGGTCATTCCAGTTACTCGTTTCTAGCATCAGACTTGCGAAAATTTTGATGGTTTCTCAACCATTCCTTAACTTCAAACTCCCATTTCTCGCGAACGGATTGACGAACTCGAGAAATTCCTGTTGCATGTGGAAGTAGAAATTCGCCAGATTACAATGGTGTGTGTACTTTTCCCCTAAGCCATTCCAGTTATTCGTTTCTAGCATCAGAATTGCGAAAATTTTGATGGTTTCTCAACCACTCCTTAACTTCAAACTCCCATATCTCGCGAACGGATTGATGAACTCGAGAAATTCCTATTGCATCGGAAAGCAGAAACTCGCCCGATTATAACCGTATGTGTATTTTTGCCCTAGGCCATAGTAGTTATTGAATTCGAGTATCAGACTTGCGAAAATTGTGATGATTTCTCAACCATTCCTTAACTTCAATCTCCCATATCTCGCGAACGGATTGACGAACTCGAGAAATTCCTGTTGCACGTGAAAGTAGAAACTCGCCCGATTACAATGGTGTGTGTACTTTTCCCCTAGGCCTTTGTAGTTATTGGTTTCGAGTATCAGACTTGCGAAAATTTTGTTGGTTTCTCAACCATTCCTTAACTTCAAACTCCCATATCTCGCGAACGGATTGACGAACTCGAGAAATTCCTGTTGTATCTGAAAATAGAAACTCGCCCGATTACAACGGTGTGTGTACTTTTCCCCTAGGTCATTCCAATTATTGGATTCGAGTATCAGACTTGCGAAAATTTTGATGGTTTCTCAACCATTCCTTAACTTCACACTCCAATATCTCGCGAACGGATTGCCGAACTCGAGAATTTCCTATTGCATCAGAAAGCAGAAGCTCGCCCGATTACAATGGTGTGTGTACTTTTCCCCTAGGCCATTCCAGTTATTGGTTTCGAGTATCAGACCAGCGAAAATTGTGATGGTTTCTCAACCATTCCTTAACTTCAAACTCCCATATCTCGCGAACGCATTGACGAAATCGTGAAATTCCTGTTGTATCTGGAAGTAGAAACTCACCCGATTACAATGATGTGTGTACTTCTCCCCTAAGCCATTCCAGTTATTCGTTTCTAGCATCAGAATTGCGAAAATGTTGATGGTTTCTCAACCATTCCTTAACTTCAAACTTCCATATCTCTCGAACGGATTGACGAACTCGAGAATTTCCTATTGCATCTGAAAGCAGAAACTCGCCCGATTACAACGGTATGTGTATTTTTCCCCTAGGCCATTGTTGTTCTGGTTTCGAGTATCAGACTTGCGAAAATTTTGATGGTTTCTCAACCATTCCTTAACTTCAAAACCCCATTTCTCGCGAACGGATTGACGAACTCGAGAAATTCCTGTTGTATCTGAAAGTAGAAACTCGCCCGATTACAATGGTGTGTGTACTTTTCCCCTAGGCCATTCCAGTTATTGGTTTCGAGTATCACACCAGCGAAAATTTTGATGGTTTCTCAACCATTCCTTAACTTCAAACTTCCATATCTCGCGAACGGATTGACGAACTCGAGAATTTCCTGTTGCATCTGAAAGTAGAATCTCGCCCGATTAGAATGGTGTGTGTACTTTTCCCCTAGGTCATCCCAGTTATTCGTTTCTAGCATCAGAATTGCGAAAATTTTGATGGTTTCTCAACCATTCTTTAACTTCAAACTCCCATATATCGCGAACGGATTGACGAATTCGACAAATTCCTGTTGCATCTGATAGTAGAAACTCGCCCGATTACAGAGGTATGTGTATTTTTGCCCTAGGCCATAGTAGTTATTGGTTTCGAGTATCAGACTTGCGAAAATTGTGATGGTTTCTCAACCATTCCTTAACTTCAAACTCCCATATCTCGCGAACGGATTGACGAACTCGAGAAATTCCTGTTGCATCTGAAAGTAGAAACTCGCCCGATTACAAAGGTATGTGTATTTTTCCCCTAGGCCATAGTAGTTATTGGTTTCGAGTATCAGACTTGCGAAAATTGTGATTGTTTCTCAACCATTCCTTAATTTCAAACTCCCATATCTCGCGAACTGATTGACGAACACGAGAAATTCCGGTTGCATCTGGAAGAAGAAACTCCTCCGATTACAACGGTATGTGAATTTTTCCCCTAAGCCTTTGTAGTTATTGGTTTCGAGTATCAGACTTGCGAAAATTTTGATGGTTTCTCAAGCATTCCTTAACTTCAAACTCCCATATCTCGCGAACGGATTGACGAACTCGATTATTTCCTGTTGCATCTGAAAGCAGAAAGTCGACCGATTACAGTGGTGTGTGTACTTTTCCCCTAGGTCATTCCAGTTATTCGTTTCTAGCCTCAGAATTGCGAAAATTTTGATGGTTTCTCAACCATTCCTTAATTTCAAACTCCCATATCTCGCGAACGGATTGACGAACTCGAGAAATTCCTGTTGCATCTGAAACTAGAAACTCGCCCGATTACAAGGGTATGTGTATTTTTCCCCTAGGCCATAGTAGTTATTGGTTTCGAGTATCAGACTTGCGAAAATTGTGATTGTTTCTCAACCATTCCTTAATTTCAAACTCCCATATCTCGCGAACTGATTGACGAACACGAGAAACTCCTGTTGCATCTGAAAGCAGAAACTCGCCCGATTACAATGGTATGTGTAGTTTTCCCCTAGGCCGTTCCAGTTATTGGTTTCAGGTACCAGACTTGCGAAAACTTTGATGGATTCTCAACCATTCCTTAACTTCAAACTCCCACATCTCGCGAACGGATTGACGAACACGAGAAATTCCTGCTGCATCTGAAAGTAGAAACTCGCCCGATTACAACGGTATGTGTATTTTTTCCCTAGGCCATTCCAGTTATTGGTTTCGAGTATCAGATTTGCGAAAATTTTGATGGTTTCTCAACCATTCCTTAACTTCAAACTCCCATTTCTCGCGAACGGATTGACGAACTCGAAAAATTCCTATTGCATCTGAAAGTAGAAACTCGCCCGATTACAACGATATGTGTGTTTTCACCCTAGGCCTTTGTAGTTATTGGTTTCGAGTATACAGACCAGCGAAAATTTTGATGGTTTCTAAACCATTCCTTAACTTCAAACTCCCATATCTCGCCAACGGATTGACGAACTCGAGAAATTCCTGTTGCATTTAAAGTAGAAACTCGCCCGATTACAATAGTATGCGTACTTTTCCCCTAGGCCATTCCAGTTATTGGTTTCGAGTATCAGATTTGCGAAAATTTTGATGGTTTTTCAACCATTCCTTAACTTCAAACTCACATTTCTCGCGAACGGATTGACGAGCTCGAGATATTCCTGTTGCATCTGAAAGTAGAAACTCGCCCGATTACAAAGTTATGTGTATTTTTCCCCTAGGCCTTTGTAGTTATTGGTTTCGAGTATCAGACTTGCGAAAATTTTGATGGTTTCTCAATCATTCCTTAACTTCAAACTCCCATATCTCGCGAACGGATTGTCGAACTCGAGAAATTCCTGTTGCATCTGAAAGTAGAAACTCGCCCGATTAGAAAGGTATGTGTATTTTTCCACTAGGCCTTTGTAGTTATTGATTTCGAGTATCAGACTTGCGAAAATTTTGATGGTTTCTCAAGCATTCCTTAACTTCAAACTCCCATATCTCGCGAACGGATTGACGAACTCGATTATTTCCTGTTAAATCTGAAAGCAGAAAGTCGACCGATTACAATGGTGTGTGTACTTTTTCCCTAGGTCATTCCAGTTATTCGTTTCTAGCATCAGAATTGCGAAAATTGTGATGGTTTCTCAACCATTCCTTAACTTCAAACTCCCTTATCTCGCGAACGGATTGACGAACTCGAGAATTTCCTGTTGCATCTGAAACCAGAAACTCGTCCGATTACAACGGTATGTGTATTTTTGCCCTAGGCCATAGTAGTTATTGGTTTCGAGTATCAGACTTGCGAAAATTTTGATGGTTTCTCAACCATTCCTTAACTTCAAACTCCCATATCTCGCGAACGGATTGTCGAACTCGAGAAATTCCTGTTGCATCTGAAAGTAGAAACTCGCCCGATTGCAAAGGTATGTGTATTTTTCCCCCAGGCCATAGTAGTTATTGGTTTCGAGTATCAGACTTGCGAAAATTGTGATGGTCTCTCAACCATTCCTTAACTTCAAACTCCCAAATCTCGCGAACGGATTGATGAACTCGATTATGTCCTCTTGCATCTGAAAGCAGAAGGTCGACCGATTACAATGGTGTGTGTACTTTTCCCCTAGGTCATTCCAGTTATTCGTTTCTAGCATCAGAATTGCGAACATTTTGATGGTTTCTCAACCATTCCTCAACTTCAAACTCCCATATCTCGCGAACGGATTGACGAACTCGAGAAATTCCTGTTGCATCTGAAAGTAGAAACTCTCTCGATTGCAAAGGTATGTGTATTCTTCCCCCAGGCCATAGTAGTTATTGGTTTCGAGTATCAGACTTGCGAAAATTGTGATGGTCTCTCAACCATTCCTTAACCTCAAACTCCCATATATCGCGAACGGATTGACGAATTCGACAAATTCCTGTTGCATCTGAAAGTAGAAACTCGCCCGATTACAGAGGTATGTGTGTTTTTGCCCTAGGCCATAGTAGTTATTGGTTTCGAGTATCAGACTTGCGAAAATTGTGATGGTTTCTCAACCATTCCTTAACTTCAAACTCCCATATCTCGCGAACGGATTGACGAACTCGAGAAATTCCTGTTGCATCTGAAAGTAGAAACTCGACCGATTACAAAGGTATGTGTATTTTTCCCCTAGGCCATAGTAGTTATTGGTTTCGAGTATCAGACTTGCGAAAATTGTGATTGTTTCTCAACCATTCCTTAATTTCAAACTCCCATATCTCGCGAACTGATTGACGAACACGAGAAATTCCGGTTGCATCTGGAAGAAGAAACTCCTCCGATTACAACGGCATGTGAATTTTTCCCCTAAGCCTTTGTAGTTATTGGTTTCGAGTATCAGACTTGCGAAAATTTTGATGGTTTCTCAAGCATTCCTTAACTTCAAACTCCCATATCTCGCGAACGGATTGACGAACTCGATTATTTCCTGTTGCATCTGAAAGCAGAAAGTCGACCGATTACAATGGTGTGTGTACCTTTCCCCTAGGTCATTCCAGTTATTCGTTTCGAGCATCAGAATTGCGAAAATTTTGATGGTTTCTCAACCATTCCTTAATTTCAAACTCCCATATCTCGCGAACGGATTGACGAACTCGAGAAATTCCTGTTGCATCTGAAACTAGAAACTCGCACGATTACAAGGGTATGTGTATTTTTCCCCTAGGACATAGTAGTTATTGGTTTCGAGTATCAGACTTGCGAAAATTGTGATTGTTTCTCAACCATTCCTTAATTTCAAACTCCCATATCTCGCGAACTGATTGACGAACACGAGAAACTCCTGTTGCATCTTAAAGTAGAAACTCGCCCGATTACAACCGTATGTGTATTTTTGCCCTAGGCAATAGTAGTTATTGAATTCGAGTATCAGACTTGCGAAAATTGTGATGATTTCTCAACCATTCCTTAACTTCAATCTCCCATATCTCGCGAACGCATTGACGAACTCGAGAAATTCCTGTTGCATCTGAAACTAGAAACTCGCCCGATTACAAGGGTATGTGTATTTTTCCCCTAGGCCATAGTAGTTATTGGTTTCGAGTATCAGACTTGCGAAAATTGTGATTGTTTCTCAACCATTCCTTAATTTCAAACTCCCATATCTCGCGAACTGATTGACGAACACGAGAAACTCCTGTTGCATCTTAAAGTAGAAACTCGCCCGATTACAACCGTATGTGTATTTTTGCCCTAGGCAATAGTAGTTATTGAATTCGAGTATCAGACTTGCGAAAATTGTGATGATTTCTCAACCATTCCTTAACTTCAATCTCCCATATCTCGCGAACGCATTGACGAACTCGAGAAATTCCTGTTGCATCTGAAACTAGAAACTCGCCCGATTACAAGGGTATGTGTATTTTTCCCCTAGGCCATAGTAGTTATTGGTTTCGAGTATCAGACTTGCGAAAATTGTGATGGTCTCTCAACCATTCCTTAACCTCAAACTCCCATATATCGCGAACGGATTGACGAATTCGACAAATTCCTGTTGCATCTGAAAGTAGAAACTCGCCCGATTACAGAGGTATGTGTGTTTTTGCCCTAGGCCATAGTAGTTATTGGTTTCGAGTATCAGACTTGCGAAAATTGTGATGGTTTCTCAAGCATTCCTTAACTTCAAACTCCCATATCTCGCGAACGGATTGACGAACTCGATTATTTCCTGTTGCATCTGAAAGCAGAAAGTCGACCGATTACAATGGTGTGTGTACCTTTCCCCTAGGTCATTCCAGTTATTGGTTTCGAGTATCAGACTTGCGAAAATTTTGATGGTTTCTCAACCATTCCTTAACTTCAAACTCCCATATCTCGCGAACGGATTGACGAACTCGAGAAATTCCTATTGCATCTGAAAGCAGAAACTCGCCCGAATACAATGGTGTGTGCACTATTCCCCTAGGCCATTCCAGTTATTGGTTTCGAGTATCAGAACAGCGAAAATTTTGATGGTTTCTCAACCATTCCTTAACTTCAAACTCCCATATCTCGCGAACGGATTGACGAACTCGAGAAATTCCAGATGCATCTGAAAGTAGAAACTCGCCCGATTACAACGGTATGTGTATTTTTCCCCTAGGCCATTGTAGTTATTGGTTTCGAGTATCAGACTTGCGAAAATTTTGATGGTTTCTCAACCATTCCTTAACTTCAAACCCCCATTTCTCGCGAACGGATTGACGAACTCGAGAAATTCCTGTTGTATCTGAAAGTAGAAACTCGCCCGATTACAATGGTGTGTGTACTTTTCCCCTAGGCCATTCCAGTTATTGGTTTCGAGTATCAGACTTGCGAAAATTTTGATGGTTTCTCAACCATTCCTTAACTTCACACTCCCGTAACTCGCGAGCGGATTGCCGAACTCGAGAATTTCCTATTGCATCGGAAAGCAGAAGCTCGCCCGATTACAATGGTGAGTGTACCTTTCCCCTTAGCCATTCCAGTTATTGGTTTCGAGTATCACACCAGCGATAATTTTGATGGTTTCTCAACCATTCCTTAACTTCAAACTTCCATATCTCTTGAACGGATTGACGAACTCGAGAATTTCCTATTGCATCTGAAAGCAGAAACTCGCCCGATTACAACGGTATGTGTATTTTTGCCCTAGGCCATTGTAGTTATTGGTTTCGAGTATCAGACTTGCGAAAATTTTGATGGTTTCTCAACCATTCCTTAACTTCACTCTCCCATATCTCGCGAACGGATTGACGAACTCGAGAAATTCCTGTTGCATGAGGAAGTAGAAACTCGCCAGATTACAACGGTATGTGTATTTTTCCCCTAGGCGTTTGTAGTTATTGGTTTCGAGTATCAGACTTGCGAAAATTTTGATGGTTTCTCAACCATTCCTTAACTTCAAACTCCCATATCTCGCGAACGGATTGACGAACTCGAGAAATTCCTGTTGCATGAGGAAGTAGAAACTCGCCAGATTACAACGGTATGTGTATTTTTCCCCTAGGCTTTGTAGTTATTGGTTTCGAGTATCAGACTTGCGAAAATTTTGATGGTTTCTCAACCATTCCTTAACTTCAAACCCCCATTTCTCGCGAACGGATTGACGAACTCGAGAAATTCCTGTTGTATCTGAAAGTAGAAACTCGCCCGATTACAATGGTGTGTGTACTTTTCCACTAGGCCATTCCAGTTATTGGTTTCGAGTATCAGACTTGCGAAAATTTTGATGGTTTCTCAACCATTCCTTAACTTCACACTCCCGTATCTCGCGAACGGATTGCCGAACTCGAGAATTTCCTATTGCATCGGAAAGCAGAATCTCGCCCGATTACAATGGTGTGTGTACTTTCCCCCTGGGCCATTCGAGTTATTGGTTTCGAGTATCACACCAGCGAAAATTTTGATGGTTTCTCAACCATTCCTTAACTTCAAACTCCCATATCTCGCGAACGGATTGACGAACTCGGGAAATTCCCGTTGCATCTGAAAGTAGAATCTCGCCCGATTACAATGGTCTGTGTACTTTTCCCCTAGGCCACTCCAGTTATTGGTTTCGAGTATCAGAACAGCGAAAATTTTGATGGTTTCTCAACCATTCCTTAACTTCAAACTCCCATATCTCGCGAACGGATTGACGAACTCGAGAAATTCCAGATGCATCTGAAAGTAGAAACTCGCCCGATTACAACGGTATGTGTATTTTTCCCCTAGGCCATTGTAGTTATTGGTTTCGATTATCAGACTTGCGAAAATTTTGATGGTTTCTCAACCATTCCTTAACTTCAAACCCCCATTTCTCGCGAACGGATTGACGAACTCGAGAAATTCCTGTTGTATCTGAAAGTAGAAACTCGCCCGATTACAATGGTGTGTGTACTTTTCCCCTAGGCCATTCCAGTTATTGGTTTCGAGTATCAGACTTGCGAAAATTTTGATGGTTTCTCAACCATTCCTTAACTTCACACTCCCGTAACTCGCGAGCGGATTGCCGAACTCGAGAATTTCCTATTGCATCGGAAAGCAGAAGCTCGCCCGATTACAATGGTGAGTGTACTTTTCCCCTTAGCCATTCCAGTTATTGGTTTCGAGTATCACACCAGCGATAATTTTGATGGTTTCTCAACCATTCCTTAACTTCACACTCCCGTAACTCGCGAGCGGATTGCCGAACTCGAGAATTTCCTATTGCATCGGAAAGCAGAAGCTCGCCCGATTACAATGGTGAGTGTACTTTTCCCCTAGGCCATTCCAGTTATTGGTTTCGAGTATCATACTTGCGAAAATTTTGATGGTTTCTCAACCATTCCTTAACTTCACACTCCCGTAACTCGCGAGCGGATTGCCGAACTCGAGAATTTCCTATTGCATCGGAAAGCAGAAGCTCGCCCGATTACAATGGTGAGTGTACTTTTCCCCTTAGCCATTCCAGTTATTGGTTTCGAGTATCACACCAGCGATAATTTTGATGGTTTCTCAACCATTCCTTAACTTCACACTCCCGTAACTCGCGAGCGGATTGCCGAACTCGAGAATTTCCTATTGCATCGGAAAGCAGAAGCTCGCCCGATTACAATGGTGAGTGTACTTTTCCCCTTAGCCATTCCAGTTATTGGTTTCGAGTATCAGACTTGCGAAAATTTTGATGGTTTCTCAACCATTCCTTAACTTCAAACTTCCATATCTCGCGAACGGATTGACGAACTCGAGAATTTCCTATTGCATCTGAAAGCAGAAACTCGCCCGATTACAACGGTGTGTGTATTTTTGCCCTAGGCCATTGTAGTTATTGGTTTCGAGTATCAGACTTGCGAAAATTTTGATGGTTTCTCAACCATTCCTTAACTTCAAACTCCCATATCTCGCGAACGGATTGACGAACTCGAGAAATTCCTGTTGCATCTGAAAGTAGAAATTCGCCCGATTACAATGGTGTATGTACTTCTCCTCTAGGCCATTCCAGTTATTGGTTTCGAGTATCAGACCAGCGAAAATTTTGATGGTTTCTCAACCATTCCTTAGCTTCAAAATCCCATATCTCGCGAACGGATTGACGAACTCGAGAAATTCCTGTTGCATGAGGAAGTAGAAACTCGCCCGATTACAACGGTATGTGTACTTTTCCCCTAGGCCATTCCAGTTATTCATTTCTAGCATAAGAATTGCGAAAATTTTGATGGTTTCTCAACCATTCCTTAACTTCAAACTCCCATATCTCGCGAACGGATTGACGAACTCGAGAAATTCCTATTGCATCCGAAAGCAGAAACTCGCCCGAATACAATGGGGTGTGTACTATTCCCCTAGGCCGTTCCAGTTATTGGTTTCGAGTTCCAGACCAGCGAATATTTTGATAGTTTCTCGACCATTCCTTAACTTCAAACTCCCATATCTCGCGAACGGATTGACGAACTCGAGAAATTCCTGTTGCATGTGGAAGTAGAAACTCGCCCGATTACAACGGTATGTGTATTTTTCCCTCTTGGCCTTTGTAGTTACTGGTTTCGAGTATCAGACTTGCGAAAATTTTGATGGTTTCTCAACCATTCCTTAACTTCAAACTCCCATATCTCGCGAACGGATTGACGAACTCGAGAAATTCCTGTTGCATGAGGAAGTAGAAACTCGCCCGATTACAACGGTATGTGTATTTTTCCCCTAGGCCTTTGTAGTTATTGGTTTCGAGTATCAGACTTGCGAAAATTTTGATGGTTTC
This sequence comes from Ptiloglossa arizonensis, assembly GCF_051014685.1. Lineage (NCBI taxonomy): Eukaryota > Metazoa > Arthropoda > Insecta > Hymenoptera > Colletidae > Ptiloglossa > Ptiloglossa arizonensis. The sequence goes on from NW_027479510.1 coordinate 91,431, forward strand.
TCAACCATTCCTTAACTTCAAACTCCCATATCTCGCGAACGGATTGACGAACTCGAGAAATTCCTGTTGCATCTGAAAGTAGAAATTCTCCCGATTACAATGGTGTATGTACTTTTCCCCTAGGCCATTCCAGTTATTCATTTCTAGCATAAGAATTGCGAAAATTTTGATGGTTTCTCAACCATTCCTTAACTTCAAACTCCCATATCTCGCGAACGGATTGACGAACTCGAGAAGTTCCTGTTGCATGTGGAAGTAGAAACTCGCCCGATTACAACGGTATGTGTATTTTTCCCTCTTGGCCTTTGTAGTTACTGGTTTCGAGTATCAGACTTGCGAAAATTTTGATGGTTTCTGAACCATTCCTTAATTTCAAACTCCCATATCTCGCGAACGGATTGACGAACTCGAGAAATTCCTATTGCATCTGAAAGCAGAAACTCGCCCGAATACAATGGTGTGTGTACTATTCCCCTAGGCCATTCCAGTTATTGGTTTCGAGTATCAGACCAGCGAAAATTTTGATGGTTTCTCAACCATTCCTTAACTTCAAACTCCCATATCTCGCGAACGGATTGACGAACTCGAGAAATTCCTGTTGCATCTGAAAGTAGAAACTCGCCCGATTACAACGGTATGTGTATTTTTCCCCTAGGCCATTGTAGTTATTGGTTTCGAGTATCAGACTTGCGAAAATTTTGATGGTTTCTCAACCACTCCTTAACTTCAAACCCCCATTTCTCGCGAACGGATTGACGAACTCGAGAAATTCCTGTTGCATCTAAAAGTAGAAACTAGCACGATTACAATGGTGTGTGTACTATTCCCCTAGGCCATTCCAGTTATTGGTTTCGAGTATCAGACATGCGAAAATTTTGATGGTTTCTCAACCATTCCTTAACTTCAAACTCCCATATCTCGCGAACGGATTAACGAACTCGAGAAATTCCTGTTGCACCTGAAAGTAGAAACACGCCCGATTACAAAGATTTGTGTGTTTTCCCCCTAGGCCTTTGTAGTTATTGGTTTCGAGTATCAGACTTGCGAAAATTTTGATGGTTTCTCAACCATTCCTTAACTTCAAACTCCCATATCTCGCGAACGGATTGACGAACTCGAGAAATTCCTGTTGCATCTGAAAGTAGAAATTCGCCCGATTACAATGGTGTATGTACTTTTCCCCTAGGCCATTCCAGTTATTCGTTTCTAGCATCCGAATTGCGAAAATTTTGATGGTTTCTCAACCATTCCTTAACTTCAAACTCCCATATCTCGCGAACGGATTGACGAACTCGAGAAATTCCTGCTGCACCTGAAAGTAGAAACACGCCCGATTACAAAGATATGTGTGTTTTCCCCCTAGGCCTTTGTAGTTATTGGTTTCGAGTATCAGACTTGCGAAAATTTTGATGGTTTTTCAACCATTCCTTAACTTCAAACTCCCATATCTCGCGAACGGATTAACGAACTCGAGAAATTCCTGTTGCACCTGAAAGTAGAAACACGCCCGATTACAAAGATTTGTGTGTTTTCCCCCTAGGCCTTTGTAGTTATTGGTTTCGAGTATCAGACTTGCGAAAATTTTGATGGTTTCTCAACCATTCCTTAACTTCAAACTCCCATATCTCGCGAACGGATTGACGAACTCGAGAAATTCCTGTTGCATCTGAAAGTAGAAATTCGCCCGATTACAATGGTGTATGTACTTCTCCCCTAGGCCATTCCAGTTATTGGTTTCGAGTATCAGACCAGCGAAAATTTTGATGGTTTCTCAACCATTCCTTAACTTCAAAATCCCATATCTCGCGAACGGATTGACGAACTCGAGAAATTCCTGTTGCATGAGGATGTAGAAACTCGCCTGATTACAACGGTATGTGTGTTTTTCCCCTAGGCCTTTGTAGTTATTGGTTTCGAGTATCAGACTTGCGAAAATTTTGATGGTCTCTCAACCATTCCTTAACTTCAAACTCCCATATCTCGCGAACGGATTGTCGAACTCGAGAAATTCCTGTTGCACCTGAAAGTAGAAACACGCACGATTACAAAGATATGTGTGTTTTCCCTCTTGGCCTTTGTAGTTACTGGTTTCGAGTATCAGACTTGCGAAAATTTTGATGGTTTCTCAACCATTCCTTAACTTCAAACTCCCATATCTCGCGAACGGATTGACGAACTCGAGAAATTCCTATTGCATCTGAATGCAGAAACTCGCCCGAATACAATGGTGTGTGTACTTTTCTCCTAGACCATTCCAGTTATTGGTTTCGAGTATCAGACCACCGAAAATTTTGATGGTTTCTCAACCATTCCTTAACTTCAAACTCCCATATCTCGCGAACGGATTGACGAACTCGAGAAATTCCTATTGCATCTGAATGCAGAAACTCGCCCGAATACAATGGTGTGTGTACTTTTCTCCTAGACCATTCCAGTTATTGGTTTCGAGTATCAGACCACCGAAAATTTTGATGGTTTCTCTACCATTCCTTAACTTCAAACTCCCATTTCTCGCGAACGGATTGACGAACTAGAGAAATTCCTGTTGCACCTGAAAGTAGAAACACGCCCGATTACAAAGATATGTGTGTTTTCCCTCTAGGCCTTTCTAGTTATTGGTTTCGAGTATCAGACTTGCGATAATTTTGATGGTCCCTCAACCGTTCCTTAACTTCAAACCCCCATTTCTCGCGAACGGATAGACGAACTCGAGAAATTCCTGTTGTATCTGAAAGTAGAAGCTCGCCCGATTACAATGGTGTGTGTACTTTTCCCCTAGGCCATTCCAGTAATTCGTTTCTATCATCAGAATTGCGAAAATTGTGATGGTTTCTCAACCATTCCTTAACTTCAAACGCCCATATCTCGCGAACGGATTGACGAACTCGAGAAATTCCTGTTGCACCTGCAAGTAGAAACACGCCCGATTACAAAGAGGTGTGTGTTTTCCCCCTAGGCCTTTGTAGTTATTGGTTTCGAGTATCAGACTTGCGAAAATTTTGATGGTTTCTCAACCATTGCTTAACTTCAAACTCCCATATCTCGCGAACGGATTGACGAACTCGAGAAATTCCTGTTGCACCTGAAAGTAGAAACACGCCCGATTACAAAGGTATGTGTGTTTTCCCTCTAGGCCTTTGTAGTTATTGGTTTCGAGTATCAGACTTGCGAAAATTTTGATGGTTTCTCAACCATTCCTTAACTTCAAACCCCCATTTCTCGCGAACGGATTGACGAACTCGAGAAATTCCTGTTGTATCTGAAAGTAGAAGCTCGCCCGATTACAATGGTGTGTACTTTTCCCCTAGGCCATTCCAGTTATTCGTTTCTAGCATCAGAATTGCGAAAATTGTGATGGTTTCTCAACCATTCCTTAACTTCAAACTCCCATATCTCGCGAACGGATTGATGAACTCGAGAAATTCCTGTTGCACCTGAAAGTAGAATCACGCCCGATTACAAAGAGGTGTGTGTGTTTCCCCCTAGGCCTTTGTAGTTATTGGTTTCGAGTATCAGACTTGCGAAAATTTTGATTGTTTCTCAACCATTCCTTAACTTCAAACCCCCATTTCTCGCGAACGGATTGACAAACTCGAGAAATTCCTGTTGTATCTGAAAGTAGAAGCTCGCCCGATTACAATGGTGTGTGTACTTTTCCCCTAGGCCATTCCAGTTATTCGTTTCTAGCATCAAAATTGCGAAAATTGTGATGGTTTCTCAACCATTCCTTAACTTCAAACGCCCATATCTCGCGAACGGATTGACGAACTCGAGAAATTCCTGTTGCACCTGCAAGTAGAAACACGCCCGATTACAAAGAGGTGTGTGTTTTCCCCCTAGGCCTTTGTAGTTATTGGTTTCGAGTATCAGACTTGCGAAAATTTTGATGGTTTCTCAACCATTGCTTAACTTCAAACTCCCATATCTCGCGAACGGATTGACGAACTCGAGAAATTCCTGTTGCACCTGAAAGTAGAAACACGCCCGATTACAAAGGTATGTGTGTTTTCCCTCTAGGCCTTTGTAGTTATTGGTTTCGAGTATCAGACTTGCGAAAATTTTGATGGTTTCTCAACCATTCCTTAACTTCAAACCCCCATTTCTCGCGAACGGATTGACGAACTCGAGAAATTCCTGTTGTATCTGAAAGTAGAAGCTCGCCCGATTACAATGGTGTGTACTTTTCCCCTAGGCCATTCCAGTTATTCGTTTCTAGCATCAGAATTGCGAAAATTGTGATGGTTTCTCAACCATTCCTTAACTTCAAACTCCCATATCTCGCGAACGGATTGATGAACTCGAGAAATTCCTGTTGCACCTGAAAGTAGAATCACGCCCGATTACAAAGAGGTGTGTGTGTTTCCCCCTAGGCCTTTGTAGTTATTGGTTTCGAGTATCAGACTTGCGAAAATTTTGATTGTTTCTCAACCATTCCTTAACTTCAAACCCCCATTTCTCGCGAACGGATTGACAAACTCGAGAAATTCCTGTTGTATCTGAAAGTAGAAGCTCGCCCGATTACAATGGTGTGTGTACTTTTCCCCTAGGCCATTCCAGTTATTCGTTTCTAGCATCAAAATTGCGAAAATTGTGATGGATTCTCATCCATTCCTTAACTTCAAACTCCCATATCTCGCGAACGGATTGATGAACTCGAGAAATTCCTGTTGCACCTGAAAGTAGAATCACGCCCGATTACAAAGAGGTGTGTGTGTTTCCCCCTAGGCCTTTGTAGTTATTGGTTTCGAGTATCAGACTTGCGAAAATTTTGATGGTTTCTCAACCATTCCTTAACTTCAAACTCCCATATCTCGGGAACGCATTGACGAACTCGAGAAATTCCTGTTGCATCTGAAAGTAGAAACTCGCTCGATTACAATGGTGTGTGTACTTTTCCCCTAGGCCATTCCAGTTATTCGTTTCTAGCATCAGAATTGCGAAAATTGTGATGGTTTCTCAACCATTCCTTAACTTCAAACTCCCATATCTCGCGAACGGATTGACGAACTCGAGAAATTCCTGTTGCACCTGAAAGTAGAAACACGCCCGATTACAATGGTGTGTGTACTTCTCCCCTAGGCCATTCCAGTTATTCGTTTCTAGCTTCAGAATTGCGAAAATGTTGATGGTTTCTCAACCATTCCTTAACTTCAAACTCCCATATCTCGCGAACGGATTGACGAACTCGAGAAATTCCTGCTGCACCTGAAAGTAGAAACACGCCCGATTACAAAGATATGTGTGTTTTCCCCCTAGGCCTTTGTAGTTGTTGGTTTCGAGTATCAGACTTGCGAAAATTTTGATGGTTTCTCAACCATTCCTTAACTTCAAACTCCCATATCCCGCGAACGGATTGACGAACTCGAGAAATTCCTGTTGCATCTGAAAGTAGAAATTCGCCCGATTACAATGGTGTATGTACTTCTCCCCTAGGCCATTCCAGTTATTCGTTTCTAGCATCAGACTTGCGAAACTTTTGATGGTTTCTCAACCATTCCTTAACTTCAAACTCCCATATCTCGGGAACGGATTGACGAACTCGAGAAATTCCTGTTGCATCTGAAAGTAGAAACTCGCCCGATTACAAAGGTGTGTGTACTTTTCCCCTAGGCCATTCCAGTTATTCGTTTCTAGCATCCGAATTGCGAAAATTGTGATGATTTCTCAACCATTCCTTAACTTCAAACTCCAATATCTCGCGAACGGATTGACGAACTCGAGAAATTCCTGTTGCACCTGAAAGTAGAAACACGCCCGATTACAAAGATATGTGTGTTTTCCCCCTAGGCCTTTGTAGTTATTGGTTACGAGTATCAGACTTGCGAAAATTTTGATGGTTTCTCAACCATTCCTTAACTTCAAACTCCCATATCTCGCGAACGGATTGAGGAACTCGAGAAATTCCTGTTGCATCTGAAAGTAGAAGCTCGCCCCATTACAATGGTGTGTGTACTTTTCCCCTAGGCCATTCCAGTTATTCGTTTCTAGCATCAGAATTGCGAAAATTGTGATGGTTTCTCAACCATTCCTTAACTTTAAACTCCCATATCTCGCGAACGGATTGACGAACTCGAGAAATTCCTGTTGCACCTGCAAGTAGAAACACGCCCGATTACAAAGATATGTGTGTTTTCCCCCTAGGCCTTTGTAGTTGTTGGTTTCGAGTATCAGACTTGCGAAAATTTTGATGGTTTCTCAACCATTCCTTAACTTCAAACTCCCATATCTCGCGAACGGATTGAGGAACTCGAGAAATTCCTGTTGCATCTGAAAGTAGAAACTCTCCCGATTACAATGGTGTGTGTACTTCTCCCCTAGGCCATTCCAGTTATTCGTTTCTAGCATCAGAATTTCGAAAATGTTGATGGTTTCTCAACCATTCCTTAACTTCAAACTCCCATATCTCGCGAACGGATTGACGAACTCGAGAAATTCCTATTGCATCTGAAAGCAGAAACTCGCCCGAATACAATGGTGTGTGTACTATTCCCCTAGGCCATTCCAGTTATTGGTTTCGATTTCCGGACCAGCGAAAATTTTGATAGTTTCTCGACCATTCCTTAACTTCAAACTCCCATATCTCGCGAACGGATTGACGAACTCGAGAAATTCTTGTTGTATCTGAAAGTAGATGCTCTCCCGATTACAATGGTGTGTGTACTTTTCCCCTAGGCCATTCCAGTTATTGGTTTCGAGTACCAGACCACCGAAAATTTTGATGGTATCTCAACCATTCCTGAACTTCAAACTCCCATATCTCGCGAACGGATTGACGAACTCGAGAAATTCCTGTTGTATCTGAAAGTAGAAGCTCGCCCGATTACAATGGTGTGTGTACTTTTCCCCTAGGCCATTCCAGTTATTCGTTTCTAGCATCAGAATTGCGAAAATTTTGATGGTTTCTCAACCATTCCTTAACTTCAAACCCCCATTTCTCGCGAACGGATTGACGAACTCGAGAAATTCCTGTTGCATCTGAAAGTAGAAACTCGCCCGAATACAACGGTATGTGTATTTTTGCCCTAGGCCATTGTAGTTATTGGTTTTGAGTATCAGACTTGCGAAAATTTTGATGGTTTCTCAACCATTCCTTAACTTCAAACCCCCATTTCTCGCGAACGGATTGACGAACTCGAGAAATTCCTGTTGTATCTGAAAGTAGAAGCTCGCCCCATTACAATGGTGTGTGTACTTTTCCCCTAGGCCATTCCAGTTATTCGTTTCTAGCATCAGAATTGCGAAAATTGTGATGGTTTCTCAACCATTCCTTAACTTCAAACTCCCATATCTCGCGAACGGATTGACGAACTCGAGAAATTCCTGTTGCACCTGCAAGTAGAAACACGCCCGATTACAAAGAGGTGTGTGTTTTCCCCCTAGGCCTTTGTAGTTATTGGTTTCGAGTATCAGACTTGCGAAAATTTTGATGGTTTCTCAACCATTCCTTAACTTCAAACTCCCATATCTCGCGAACGGATTGACGAACTCGAGAAATTCCTGTTGCACCTGAAATTAGAAACACGCCCGATTACAAAGGTATGTGTGTTTTCCCTCTAGGCCTTTGTAGTTATTGGTTTCGAGTATCAGACTTGCGAAAATTTTGATGGTTTCTCAACCATTCCTTAACTTCAAACTCCCATATCTCGCGAACGGATTGACGAACTCGAGAAATTCCTGTTGCATCTGAAAGTAGAAATTCGCCCAATTACAATGGTGTATGTACTTCTCCCCTAGGCCATTCGAGTTATTCGTTTCTAGCATCAGACTTGCGAAACTTTTGATGGTTTATCAACCATTCCTTAACTTCAAACTCCCATATCTCGCGAACGGATTGACGAACTCGAGAAATTCCTGTTGTATCTGAAAGTAGAATCTCGCCCCATTACAATGGTGTGTGTACTTCTCCCCTAGGCCATTCCAGTTATTCGTTTCTAGCATCAGACTTGCGAAAATTGTGATGGTTTCTCAACCATTCCTTAACTTCAAACTCCCATATCTCGCGAACGGATTGACGAACTCGAGAAATTCCTGTTGCACCTGCAAGTAGAAACACGCCCGATTACAAGGAGGTGTGTGTTTTCCCCCTAGGCCTTTGTAGTTATTGGTTTCGAGTATCAGACTTGCGAAAATTTTGATGGTTTCTCAACCATTCCTTAACTTCAAACTCCCATATCTCGCGAACGGATTGACGAACTCGAGAAATTCCTGTTGCACCTGAAAGTAGAAACACGCCCGATTACAAAGATATGTGTGTTTTCCCTCTAGGCCTTTGTAGTTATTGGTTTCGAGTATCAGACTTGCGAAAATTTTGATGGTATCTCAACCATTCCTGAACTTCAAACTCCCATATCTCGCGAACGGATTGACGAACTCGAGAAATTCCTGTTGTATCTGAAAGTAGAAGCTCGCCCGATTACAATGGTGTGTGTACTTTTCCCCTAGGCCATTCCAGTTATTCGTTTCTAGCATCAGAATTGCGAAAATTGTGATGGTTTCTCAACCATTCCTTAACTTCAAACTCCCATATCTCGCGAACGGATTGACGAACTCGAGAAATTCCTGTTGCATGTGGAAGTAGAAACTCGCCCGATTACAATGGTGTGTGTACTTTTCCCCTAGGCCATTCCAGTTATTGGTTTCGAGTATCAGACTTGCGAAAATTTTGATGGTTTCTCAACCATTCCTTAACTTCAAACCCCCATTTCTCGCGATCGGATTGACGAACTCGAGAAATTCCTGTTGCATCTGAAAGTAGAAACTCGCCCGATTACAACGGTATGTGTATTTTTGCCCTAGTCCATTGTAGTTATTGGTTTTGAGTATCAGACTTGCGAAAATTTTGATGGTTTCTCAACCATTCCTTAACTTCAAACCCCCATTTCTCGCGAACGGATTGACGAACTCGAGAAATTCCTGTTGTATCTGAAAGTAGAAGCTCGCCCCATTACAATGGTGTGTGTACTTTTCCCCTAGGCCATTCCAGTTATTCGTTTCTTGCATCAGAATTGCGAAAATGTTGATGGTTTCTCAACCATTCCTTAACTTCAAACTCCCTTATCTCGCGAACGGATTGACGAACTCGAGAAATTCCTGCTGCACCTGAAAGTAGAAACACGCCCGATTACAAAGATATGTGTGTTTTCCCCCTAGGCCTTTGTAGTTGTTGGTTTCGAGTATCAGACTTGCGAAAATTTTGATGGTTTCTCAACCATTCCTTAACTTCAAACTCCCATATCTCGCGAACGGATTGACGAACTCGAGAAATTCCTGTTGCATCTGAAAGTAGAAATTCGCCCGATTACAATGGTGTATGTACTTCTCCCCTAGGCCATTCCAGTTATTCGTTTCTAGCATCAGAATTGCGAAAATTGTGATGGTTTCTCAACCATTCCTTAACTTCAAACTCCCATATCTCGGGAACGGATTGACGAACTCGAGAAATTCCTGTTGCATCTGAAAGTAGAAACTCGCCCGATTACAATGGTGTGTGTACTTTTCCCCTAGGCCATTCCAGTTATTCGTTTCTAGCATCCGAATTGCGAAAATTGTGATGGTTTCTCAACCATTCCTTAACTTCAAACTCCCATATCTCGCGAACGGATTGACGAACTCGAGCAATTCCTGTTGCACCTGAAAGTAGAAACACGCCCGATTACAAAGATATGTGTGTTTTCCCCCTAGGCCTTTGTAGTTATTGGTTACGAGTATCAGACTTGCGAAAATTTTGATGGTTTCTCAACCATTCCTTAACTTCAAACTCCCATATCTCGCGAACGGATTGAGGAACTCGAGAAATTCCTGTTGCATCTGAAAGTAGAAACTCTCCCGATTACAATGATGTGTTTACTTCTCTCCTAGGCCATTCCAGTTATTCGTTTCTAGCATCAGAATTTCGAAAATGTTGATAGTTTCTCGACCATTCCTTAAGTTCAAACTCCCATATCTCGCGAACGGATTGACGAACTCGAGAAATTCCTGTTGCATGTGGAAGTAGAAACTCGCCCGATTACAATGGTGTGTGTACTTTTCCCCTAGGCCATTCCAGTTATTGGTTTCGAGTTTCAGACTTGCGAAAATTTTGATGGTTTCTCAACCATTCCTTAACTACAAACCCCCATTTCTCGCGAACGGATTGACGAACTCGAGAAATTCTTGTTGTATCTGAAAGTAGAAGCTCTTCCGATTACAATGGTGTGTGTACTTTTCCCCTAGGCCATTCCAGTTATTGGTTTCGAGTATCAGACCACCGAAAATTTTGATGGTATCTCAACCATTCCTGAACTTCAAACTCCCATATCTCGCGAACGGATTGACGAACTCGAGAAATTCCGGTTGCATCTGAAAGTAAAAACTCGGCCGATTACAACGGTGTGTGCACTTTTCCCCTAGGCCATTCCAGTTATTGGTTTCGAGTATCAGACTTGCGAAAATTTTGATGGTTTCTCTATCATTCCTTAACTTCAAACTCCCATATCTCGCGATCGGATTGACGAACTCGAGAAATTCCTGTTGCACCTGAAAGTAGAAACACGCCCGATTACAAAGATATGTGTGTTTTCCCCCTAGGCCTTTGTAGTTATTGGTTTCGAGTATCAGACTTGCGAAAATTTTGATGGTTTCTCAACCATTCCTTAACTTCAAACTCCCATATCTCGCGAACGGATTGAGGAACTCGAGAAATTCCTGTTGCATCTGAAAGTAGAATCACGCCCGATTACAAAGAGGTGTGTGTGTTTCCCCCTAGGCCTTTGTAGTTATTGGTTTCGAGTATCAGACTTGCGAAAATTTTGATGGTTTCTCAACCATTCCTTAACTTCAAACTCCCATATCTCGGGAACGCATTGACGAACTCGAGAAATTCCTGTTGCATCTGAAAGTAGAAACTCGCCCGATTACAATGGTGTGTGTACTTTTCCCCTAGGCCATTCCAGTTATTCGTTTCTAGCATCAGAATTGCGAAAATTGTGATGGTTTCTCAACCATTCCTTAACTTCAAACTCCCATATCTCGCGAACGGATTGACGAACTCGAGAAATTCCTGTTGCACCTGAAAGTAGAAACACGCCCGATTACAATGGTGTGTGTACTTCTCCCCTAGGCCATTCCAGTTATTCGTTTCTAGCTTCAGAATTGCGAAAATGTTGATGGTTTCTCAACCATTCCTTAACTTCAAACTCCCATATCTCGCGAACGGATTGACGAACTCGAGAAATTCCTGCTGCACCTGAAAGTAGAAACACGCCCGATTACAAAGATATGTGTGTTTTCCCCCTAGGCCTTTGTAGTTGTTGGTTTCGAGTATCAGACTTGCGAAAATTTTGATGGTTTCTCAACCATTCCTTAACTTCAAACTCCCATATCCCGCGAACGGATTGACGAACTCGAGAAATTCCTGTTGCATCTGAAAGTAGAAATTCGCCCGATTACAATGGTGTATGTACTTCTCCCCTAGGCCATTCCAGTTATTCGTTTCTAGCATCAGACTTGCGAAACTTTTGATGGTTTCTCAACCATTCCTTAACTTCAAACTCCCATATCTCGGGAACGGATTGACGAACTCGAGAAATTCCTGTTGCATCTGAAAGTAGAAACTCGCCCGATTACAAAGGTGTGTGTACTTTTCCCCTAGGCCATTCCAGTTATTCGTTTCTAGCATCCGAATTGCGAAAATTGTGATGATTTCTCAACCATTCCTTAACTTCAAACTCCAATATCTCGCGAACGGATTGACGAACTCGAGAAATTCCTGTTGCACCTGAAAGTAGAAACACGCCCGATTACAAAGATATGTGTGTTTTCCCCCTAGGCCTTTGTAGTTATTGGTTACGAGTATCAGACTTGCGAAAATTTTGATGGTTTCTCAACCATTCCTTAACTTCAAACTCCCATATCTCGCGAACGGATTGAGGAACTCGAGAAATTCCTGTTGCATCTGAAAGTAGAAGCTCGCCCCATTACAATGGTGTGTGTACTTTTCCCCTAGGCCATTCCAGTTATTCGTTTCTAGCATCAGAATTGCGAAAATTGTGATGGTTTCTCAACCATTCCTTAACTTCAAACTCCCATATCTCGCGAACGGATTGACGAACTCGAGAAATTCCTGTTGCACCTGCAAGTAGAAACACGCCCGATTACAAAGATATGTGTGTTTTCCCCCTAGGCCTTTGTAGTTGTTGGTTTCGAGTATCAGACTTGCGAAAATTTTGATGGTTTCTCAACCATTCCTTAACTTCAAACTCCCATATCTCGCGAACGGATTGAGGAACTCGAGAAATTCCTGTTGCATCTGAAAGTAGAAACTCTCCCGATTACAATGGTGTGTGTACTTCTCCCCTAGGCCATTCCAGTTATTCGTTTTTAGCATCAGAATTTCGAAAATGTTGATGGTTTCTCAACCATTCCTTAACTTCAAACTCCCATATCTCGCGAACGGATTGACGAACTCGAGAAATTCCTATTGCATCTGAAAGCAGAAACTCGCCCGAATACAATGGTGTGTGTACTATTCCCCTAGGCCATTCCAGTTATTGGTTTCGATTTCCGGACCAGCGAAAATTTTGATAGTTTCTCGACCATTCCTTAACTTCAAACTCCCATATCTCGCGAACGGATTGACGAACTCGAGAAATTCTTGTTGTATCTGAAAGTAGATGCTCTCCCGATTACAATGGTGTGTGTACTTTTCCCCTAGGCCATTCCAGTTATTGGTTTCGAGTACCAGACCACCGAAAATTTTGATGGTATCTCAACCATTCCTGAACTTCAAACTCCCATATCTCGCGAACGGATTGACGAACTCGAGAAATTCCTGTTGTATCTGAAAGTAGAAGCTCGCCCGATTACAATGGTGTGTGTACTTTTCCCCTAGGCCATTCCAGTTATTCGTTTCTAGCATCAGAATTGCGAAAATTTTGATGGTTTCTCAACCATTCCTTAACTTCAAACCCCCATTTCTCGCGAACGGATTGACGAACTCGAGAAATTCCTGTTGCATCTGAAAGTAGAAACTCGCCCGATTACAACGGTATGTGTATTTTTGCCCTAGGCCATTGTAGTTATTGGTTTTGAGTATCAGACTTGCGAAAATTTTGATGGTTTCTCAACCATTCCTTAACTTCAAACCCCCATTTCTCGCGAACGGATTGCCGAACTCGAGAAATTCCTGTTGTATCTGAAAGTAGAAGCTCGCCCCATTGCAATGGTGTGTGTACTTTTCCCCTAGGCCATTCCAGTTATTCGTTTCTAGCATCAGAATTGCGAAAATTGTGATGGTTTCTCAACCATTCCTTAACTTCAAACTCCCATATCTCGCGAACGGATTGACGAACTCGAGAAATTCCTGTTGCACCTGCAAGTAGAAACACGCCCGATTACAAAGAGGTGTGTGTTTTCCCCCTAGGCCTTTGTAGTTATTGGTTTCGAGTATCAGACTTGCGAAAATTTTGATGGTTTCTCAACCATTCCTTAACTTCAAACTCCCATATCTCGCGAACGGATTGACGAACTCGAGAAATTCCTGTTGCACCTGAAATTAGAAACACGCCCGATTACAAAGGTATGTGTGTTTTCCCTCTAGGCCTTTGTAGTTATTGGTTTCGAGTATCAGACTTGCGAAAATTTTGATGGTTTCTCAACCATTCCTTAACTTCAAACTCCCATATCTCGCGAACGGATTGACGAACTCGAGAAATTCCTGTTGCATCTGAAAGTAGAAATTCGCCCAATTACAATGGTGTATGTACTTCTCCCCTAGGCCATTCCAGTTATTCGTTTCTAGCTTCAGACTTGCGAAACTTTTGATGGTTTCTCAACCATTCCTTAACTTCAAACTCCCATATCTCGCGAACGGATTGACGAACTCGAGAAATTCCTGTTGTATCTGAAAGTAGAATCTCGCCCCATTACAATGGTGTGTGTACTTCTCCCCTAGGCCATTCCAGTTATTCGTTTCTAGCATCAGACTTGCGAAAATTGTGATGGTTTCTCAACCATTCCTTAACTTCAAACTCCCATATCTCGCGAACGGATTGACGAACTCGAGAAATTCCTGTTGCACCTGCAAGTAGAAACACGCCCGATTACAAAGAGGTGTGTGTTTTCCCCCTAGGCCTTTGTAGTTATTGGTTTCGAGTATCAGACTTGCGAAAATTTTGATGGTTTCTCAACCATTCCTTAACTTCAAACTCCCATATCTCGCGAACGGATTGACGAACTCGAGAAATTCCTGTTGCACCTGAAAGTAGAAACACGCCCGATTACAAAGATATGTGTGTTTTCCCTCTAGGCCTTTGTAGTTATTGGTTTCGAGTATCAGACTTGCGAAAATTTTGATGGTATCTCAACCATTCCTGAACTTCAAACTCCCATATCTCGCGAACGGATTGACGAACTCGAGAAATTCCTGTTGTATCTGAAAGTAGAAGCTCGCCCGATTACAATGGTGTGTGTACTTTTCCCCTAGGCCATTCCAGTTATTCGTTTCTAGCATCAGAATTGCGAAAATTGTGATGGTTTCTCAACCATTCCTTAACTTCAAACTCCCATATCTCGCGAACGGATTGACGAACTCGAGAAATTCCTGTTGCATGTGGAAGTAGAAACTCGCCCGATTACAATGGTGTGTGTACTTTTCCCCTAGGCCATTCCAGTTATTGGTTTCGAGTATCAGACTTGCGAAAATTTTGATGGTTTCTCAACCATTCCTTAACTTCAAACCCCCATTTCTCGCGATCGGATTGACGAACTCGAGAAATTCCTGTTGCATCTGAAAGTAGAAACTCGCCCGATTACAACGGTATGTGTATTTTTGCCCTAGTCCATTGTAGTTATTGGTTTTGAGTATCAGACTTGCGAAAATTTTGATGGTTTCTCAACCATTCCTTAACTTCAAACCCCCATTTCTCGCGAACGGATTGACGAACTCGAGAAATTCCTGTTGTATCTGAAAGTAGAAGCTCGCCCCATTACAATGGTGTGTGTACTTTTCCCCTAGGCCATTCCAGTTATTCGTTTCTAGCATCAGAATTGCGAAAATTGTGATGGTTTCTCAACCATTCCTTAACTTCAAACTCCCATATCTCGCGAACGGATTGACGAACTCGAGAAATTCCTGTTGCACCTGCAAGTAGAAACACGCCCGATTACAAAGAGGTGTGTGTTTTCCCCCTAGGCCTTTGTAGTTATTGGTTTCGAGTATCAGACTTGCGAAAATTTTGATGGTTTCTCAACCATTCCTTAACTTCAAACTCCCATATCTCGCGAACGGATTGACGAACTCGAGAAATTCCTGTTGCACCTGAAATTAGAAACACGCCCGATTACAAAGGTATGTGTGTTTTCCCTCTAGGCCTTTGTAGTTATTGGTTTCGAGTATCAGACTTGCGAAAATTTTGATGGTTTCTCAACCATTCCTTAACTTCAAACTCCCATATCTCGCGAACGGATTGACGAACTCGAGAAATTCCTGTTGCATCTGAAAGTAGAAATTCGCCCAATTACAATGGTGTATGTACTTCTCCCCTAGGCCATTCCAGTTATTCGTTTCTAGCATCAGACTTGCGAAACTTTTGATGGTTTCTCAACCATTCCTTAACTTCAAACTCCCATATCTCGCGAACGGATTGACGAACTCGAGAAATTCCTGTTGTATCTGAAAGTAGAATCTCGCCCCATTACAATGGTGTGTGTACTCCTCCCCTAGGCCATTCCAGTTATTCGTTTCTAGCATCAGACTTGCGAAAATTGTGATGGTTTCTCAACCATTCCTTAACTTCAAACTCCCATATCTCGCGAACGGATTGACGAACTCGAGAAATTCCTGTTGCACCTGCAAGTAGAAACACGCCCGATTACAAGGAGGTGTGTGTTTTCCCCCTAGGCCTTTGTAGTTATTGGTTTCGAGTATCAGACTTGCGAAAATTTTGATGGTTTCTCAACCATTCCTTAACTTCAAACTCCCATATCTCGCGAACGGATTGACGAACTCGAGAAATTCCTGTTGCACCTGAAAGTAGAAACACGCCCGATTACAAAGATATGTGTGTTTTCCCTCTAGGCCTTTGTAGTTATTGGTTTCGAGTATCAGACTTGCGAAAATTTTGATGGTATCTCAACCATTCCTGAACTTCAAACTCCCATATCTCGCGAACGGATTGACGAACTCGAGAAATTCCTGTTGTATCTGAAAGTAGAAGCTCGCCCGATTACAATGGTGTGTGTACTTTTCCCCTAGGCCATTCCAGTTATTCGTTTCTAGCATCAGAATTGCGAAAATTGTGATGGTTTCTCAACCATTCCTTAACTTCAAACTCCCATATCTCGCGAACGGATTGACGAACTCGAGAAATTCCTGTTGCATGTGGAAGTAGAAACTCGCCCGATTACAATGGTGTGTGTACTTTTCCCCTAGGCCATTCCAGTTATTGGTTTCGAGTATCAGACTTGCGAAAATTTTGATGGTTTCTCAACCATTCCTTAACTTCAAACCCCCATTTCTCGCGATCGGATTGACGAACTCGAGAAATTCCTGTTGCATCTGAAAGTAGAAACTCGCCCGATTACAACGGTATGTGTATTTTTGCCCTAGTCCATTGTAGTTATTGGTTTTGAGTATCAGACTTGCGAAAATTTTGATGGTTTCTCAACCATTCCTTAACTTCAAACCCCCATTTCTCGCGAACGGATTGACGAACTCGAGAAATTCCTGTTGTATCTGAAAGTAGAAGCTCGCCCCATTACAATGGTGTGTGTACTTTTCCCCTAGGCCATTCCAGTTATTCGTTTCTTGCATCAGAATTGCGAAAATGTTGATGGTTTCTCAACCATTCCTTAACTTCAAACTCCCTTATCTCGCGAACGGATTGACGAACTCGAGAAATTCCTGCTGCACCTGAAAGTAGAAACACGCCCGATTACAAAGATATGTGTGTTTTCCCCCTAGGCCTTTGTAGTTGTTGGTTTCGAGTATCAGACTTGCGAAAATTTTGATGGTTTCTCAACCATTCCTTAACTTCAAACTCCCATATCTCGCGAACGGATTGACGAACTCGAGAAATTCCTGTTGCATCTGAAAGTAGAAATTCGCCCGATTACAATGGTGTATGTACTTCTCCCCTAGGCCATTCCAGTTATTCGTTTCTAGCATCAGACTTGCGAAACTTTTGATGGTTTCTCAACCATTCCTTAACTTCAAACTCCCATATCTCGGGAACGGATTGACGAACTCGAGAAATTCCTGTTGCATCTGAAAGTAGAAACTCGCCCGATTACAATGGTGTGTGTACTTTTCCCCTAGGCCATTCCAGTTATTCGTTTCTAGCATCCGAATTGCGAAAATTGTGATGGTTTCTCAACCATTCCTTAACTTCAAACTCCCATATCTCGCGAACGGATTGACGAACTCGAGCAATTCCTGTTGCACCTGAAAGTAGAAACACGCCCGATTACAAAGATATGTGTGTTTTCCCCCTAGGCCTTTGTAGTTATTGGTTACGAGTATCAGACTTGCGAAAATTTTGATGGTTT